>NC_086328.1:28478334-28785257 GCF_036172605.1 Pelobates fuscus
AGCACACAAAACATTCAACAATAAACAATTATACACATCCTGCAACCAATAATAGGCACAGGATGGCTTAAACATAAGTGGTGTCAAACATGCACAAACAGACAGTTCCATGACTCCCAAAAGAAAACCCAGTCACATATAATCCTACCCGAAAGTGTAGCAACTCTGGGGAAAATGGAAGCCAAAAGTTACTTAAATAGCTGCCAGAGAGAAGGGGAAAGACTACTGTTACATTCCATTATGCCACCTTCTCACTCCTTAATAGGAAAGCACTTGCTTGGCAGCAAGTGTTTGGCTGATGCTCTAAGCCTATCACTGACTGCCTATAACGGGCAATAGTACACACTATTACACTCAGTTGGTAGCCAATGATAGACTTCCCTCCTCTTGTGTAGTTCCAGCTAAATTCCATACTAAGTTCCTAAGTGTTCTGTAATAAAGTCCATGCCTGTCCTATATGTCAAGTCAAGTGTATGACTTCAGTCTGGATTTCATGCTCATCACACTGTTGGAACTGCCCTGACCAAAGTATCCAATGATTTGATTGCTGCTAAATTAAGTGGTCCCTACACTCTCTTATTTATCATTGACCTTTCTGCTGCTTTTGACACTGATGATAACAAACAACTTCTTATCCTCTATAATGTCTACTTTCCTGGTTCTCCTCCTACCTCTTCTAGCATTTTTGGGGGGTTTCTTTTTCTGTCTCTTCCTCTTCTTCACAACCCCTTTTTCCTGGTATTCCCCAAGGATCTGTCCTTGGTGTCCTACTGTTCTCGATCTATGCTTCCTCCCTTGGTAAACTCATCGGTTCTTTTGGCTTTCAATATCATTTCTATGTAGATTACACACAAATCTATCTGTTCTATCCTATCTTGTCTCTGCTATTTCTAACTGGATGGCTGCTCAGTTTCTTAAACTTATCCTGCCTAAAACTGAACTTGTACTTTTTCCACTCTCAAATGTTGCTACTCACATGTCTGTCTGTCTCCAAGTCAGTGGCACCTGCATGAGCTCTACCTCACAGGCTCACTGCCTCAGTGTTCTGTTTCACTCCAACCTCATGTCGAGTCACTTGCCAAATCCTACAACTTCCTTTTCAAAAACATACCGTATATACTCGAGTATAAGCCGAGTTTTTTAGCACATTTTTTGTGCTAAAAAACCCCAACTCGGCTTATACTCGAGTCATAGTCTGTATTATGGCAATTTGCATTGCCATAATACAGACTGGGGGGAGAGGGGGGCTGGCAGAGCTGTACTTACCTTTCCTGCAGCTCCTGTCAGCTCTCTCCTCCTCCGCGCCGTCCGTTCAGCACCTCGGTCAGCTCCCAGTGTAAGTCTCGCGAGAGCCGCGGCTCTCGCGAGACTTACACTGTGAGCTGACAGTGGGAGCTGCACGGACGGCGAGGAGGAGAGAGATGACAGGAGCTGCAGGAAAGGTAAGTACAGCTCTGCCAGCCCCCCTCTCCCCCCACTGAACTGCCAATCCCACTGGACCACCAGGGAAGGAGCCCCCCTCCCTGCCATGTATCAAGCAGGGAGGGGGGACGAAAAAAATAATAATTAGTAATAATAAAAAATAAAAAAGTAAATAATAAATAATATTACAAAAATAATAATAATTAAATTAAAAAAATAAAAATAATAATAAATAATAATAAAAAAATTAAAATAATAATAAAAAAAAAATTACCATCCCCCACCAAGGCTCTGCAACACACACACACACACACACACCACTCATACACACACACACACCACTCATACACACACACAAACACACTGCATTCATACACACACACTGCATTCATACACACACACTGCACTCATACACACACACTGCATTCATACACTCACACTGCATTCATACACTCACACTGCATTCATACACTCACACTGCACTCATACACACACTGCATTCATACACACGCTGCACTCATACACACACACTGCATTCATACACTCACACTGCATTCATACACACACACTGCATTCATACACACACACTGCACTCATACACACACACTGCATTCATACACACGCTGCACTCATACCCACACGCTGCACTCATACCCACGCTGCATTCATACACTCACGCTGCATTCATACACTCACTGCATTCATACACTCACACTGCACTCATACACTCACACTGCATTCATACACTCACACTGCACTCATACACACACTGCATTCATACACACGCTGCACTCATACACACACACTGCATTCATACACTCACACTGCATTCATACACACACACTGCATTCATACACACACACTGCACTCATACACACACACTGCATTCATACACACGCTGCACTCATACCCACATGCTGCACTCATACCCACGCTGCATTCATACACTCACGCTGCATTCATACACTCACTGCATTCATACACTCACACTGCATTCATACACACACTGCACTCATACACACACACTGCATTCATACACACACACTGCACTCATACACACACACTGCACTCATACACACACACTGCACTCATACACACACACTGCATTCATACACACGCTGCACTCATATCCACACGCTGCACTCATACACACGCTGCATTCATACACTCACGCTGCATTCATACACTCACTGCATTCATACACTCACACTGCATTCATACACACACACGGCATTCATTATACACACACTGTAAATAAATATTCAATTAATTTTTTTTTTTTAGGATCTAATTTTATTTAGAAATTTACCAGTAGCTGCTGCATTTCTCACCCTAGTCTTATACTCGAGTCAATACGTTTTCCCATTTTTTGGGGGTAAAATTAGGGGCCTCGGCTTATATTCGGGTCGGCTTATACTCGAGTATATACGGTAGCTCGCATCTGCCCCAATCTCTATCTGGCTCATGGTGCTATCACCTCTCACCTTAATAACTGCAATCCTGTTCTCAATGTTCTTAGACATTCCTAGCTGGCCCGATTAAGTCTACAATTAATTCAGAAGAAAAAAGAGGGTTGCATTTAATCAAATAAAACACAGGGCGCTGACTGAGTATGGGTGAGAAATTATCACCGTGAGTGCCTGAGTTTTTTTTTTTTCCTTTTTACAATGAATTTCGAGACGGTGCTCATCCTCCTGTCCACCCGCACCTCCAATTTCTCTGTCAGTCCTTAAAATGACTTCCCATAAATTTAATTCAAAATTCAGGTGCTTACTTAAAAAACACTCTACATAATTCTGCTCTTACCTACCTATCCTCACTAATAAACAAGTATGTCCCATCCAGGCCCCTACGCTTTGCTGAAGATCTGAGTATATTATCTGTTCTTATTCACACCTCTGACGACCACCATCTCTAGTTTTGCATCATTCCTATGGATCTCCCTTCTCTACTCTGTTAGACTCTCACCCAGTCTCAGTTACTTCAATGATAAATAAAAACTCCCTTCTTTAGTAAAGCATATCAATTAAACTTTTAATAGCTTTGGTAACCTTTCCCTGCACCTTGGTAACCCACCCTGATTTCTCTCCTGCAACTGTGTCATCCACAACACTAGCCCTCCATTGTAAACTATTCTAGTAACCTACTTTTTCCAGTACATGAAATACATCCCAGCCTCCTGTGCCAACTTACCCCACGCTCTCTACACCGTCTGTTCCTGTGCATCCAACTCGTCATGTTGCAAATGCGTGTCTGTTAGTCCACCTATTGTACAGCACTGCATAGTTTGTTTGTGCTTTATAAATAATATTAATAATAATATAGTTGATATAAAATTGTGCAGCAAAAAAAAGGTTCTTGCCCATGCTAATTGTATAGTAAAACTCTCTTTTTACATTAGTGTTATAAAATAGCAGTTTTCAATGTATGTAATAAACATTACTGGTAAATGTACAAAATTACTATTTATGAGTTGTTATTTTCCAGCAGTCTTACCTCAAGGGATTTTATTTTGTAATTCTTCATACTGTACCTTGTCGACTAGTCTTCTCTTGTCTTCGCCTATAGTGGTTTTATTTGTCATTAGACCCAGGGTAGATAATAAAAATGTCATCATCATTATCATCATCATCAGTGTTTAGCAAATGGTTCCCATATAATCATGGCTAATTAAACAGCCAATAAGCAGTAAGCAATAGAAAAAAACGGAGTAACTTCTAACGCTAGTGCCCTTAGCAAATGTCATTGATAAAGCATACAAAGTAGATTAAGTACAAGTTCTGCCTACTGCATGGCATGTGTATTAATGTTAGACAGCTATGATATGTTAAAACTATTTTAGTAAATTGCAAAGACAGGAAATAAAAGTGATATTAATCAAATATTGACATAGATATAAAATTAATACTACAAAAGTCATTTCTTAATATAAAAGTAGACTTGCAAACATTTATACTCAAATAGAGATACTATTATTATTATTATTATTATTGCCATTTATACAGCGCCAACAGATTCCGTAGCACTTTACAATATTATGAGACGGGGGATTGAACTATAAACAGGTGTCAAAGTGGAAATAGGATAACAGGTAAACCCTTAAATTAAGTTATAGGTTGGAGAATTAAGAATAACCTGAAGGAGAATGTATAGGCGAGTAAGTTGAAGGTATACCAAAAACAGGAGTTAGGCAATTTGCCCCAAATAGAATACAATCAGAAAAGGAAGTAAATAATAAGAAAACCTATAGAGAGTATATAAAGCATAGGTTACATAGAAGTCAAATTAGACAGAATAATAAGGTTGCAGGAAGAGGAGAACTTAAGTTAATAAGGTTTGTGTGATGAGACCAATCTCGCCACAGTGCATTGGAGGAGCCTGGTTGCCCGCCTGCTGCCTTTAGACTATGGCCCCATGTTGGAACGCTTGATTTTCCCCTGCAAAGACACGAAAGCCGGGTCATTCGGTGCTTGCCCTGTTTGAGCGGTGATACCCCAGATAGCTATGCCATGGAGCCCAATCGTATAATGAAAGTCTATGGTAAATACTTTGGCTCCATGGCAATTGAACTGTATGTGTGTGATCTGAGCGCCATTCAGTAATAATGTGCACTCAGATCTGAGCTATCTGGGGATATGTTGAATGTACCTGTTTTATGCAATGGCTGCACAGTTATATATTTTTATGTATTTTATTGTCTTTTGCTGCCATGTGTTCAATGGAGTTTTGCCTCTGTCCTTGGAGATAATTGGATTACTTCCCAATTATCTACAGGATAGAAGACTCTGTGGAACTGGTTTTGGGCAGAAAAGCCATGCTTCATTTGGTCACAAAGGACTACGATCTATCTTTTGAACCACTGGACCAATTTGTATGATTTTGACATATGTTTTGTATTTAGAGTATGCTGATTCTTTATGTGCATGTGATGCATACTTTTAAAGTTATGAATAATGTGGAAAAACTGTATTTCTCTGCCTGTGATAATTACATTACCCATTGTGTAAGGTAATTGTATCACAGGCAGAGGGGAGGATTTTGTGTGGGAGTGTCTGAGTGTATTATACGTGTTTATTGGTTGTTTTCCAAAACCCTGTGGGTGGTACTAATGTGTATATAAGAACAATAAACCCACAGCTCTGTCTGTTCACTGCTTGATCCTGAACACGGAGCTTTGTCTCGTTCTTGGGGGGATTTATTGTATGCTGTTACAGTTCGACTGCTAGGAGTGTAAACCTTTCGTATGGTTTTTCCTATTCGGCTGTTTACAGCATTCGTATGGTTCCGGTTCAGCTGTTTATGGCATTCATATGCTTGTCCGGTTCGGAGGCTTGGTGTCTACAGTAGCTGCCTGTATATCTGGAAGGGAATATCCTCTAAACGGCATTTATCCCCTTTTATGCCCGGGGTGCCATTACAGTTTGCTTAAACAGGGAAATAACACCATGTAGTTATTATGAGGCAGAGTCCAGAGTGGTGTTATGAGGCAGGTATCGAGCAGAGAGGTAGCTTGGATTTGAGTAGGCAAATATCAGGATGGTTGGATAAAGCTGGTTAGTTGTTAAGTTCAGGTTGGTATTTTGCAGGTTAGAAATCAAACAGGAATGCAGAGTAGTTCAAGCTGGTATTGAGCAGGTTTGGAAGCAAGCAGTTCAGTTGGTATTAAGCAGGGTTGGAAGTAAGTAGTTCTGAAGCAAATGAGATATGGTCACAGGAGCCAGGATATGAAATGTTTGAGTCAGATCAAAAACTTCAATGCAAAGGCAATGAGATGAGTTGGGTGTTATCTTTTGTAGGAACCCAAATAGTCCAGGCAGGTGAGGATGATAAGGTGAGTGTCCAGAACTAGAGGCAAGGGAGGCCACTAGTGGTAAAACATAAACCATGAAGGAACTTGTTTTTTTAAAGACAGAGTATCAACGGAAAAAATGTCTTGCTTGTCAGGATAGGATCCTGACAACAGGACAATTACAAGAAAACTTACAGGGACAATAGGTTGAAGAGGACCCTGCTCAAAAGGACTTACAGTCTATAGGAGGTGAGGTATAACACACATTAGAACAGGAAATAGCAATCAAATAAAGTGCGAGTGAAGCAGAGCTGGAGGAGATAGTAAAGTGCTGCTCTTGAGAAGAGAGCAAGAGACAGTTATGTGAGGTTACTCTGGGAGGCAATAGGCTTTCCTACAGAGATGGGTTATAAGGCACTTTCCTAAATGATTGAAGACTAGGGCAGAGACTGATGGCGGTAGGCAGGCTATTCCAAAAGAAGGGAGCCCGCCCGCGAGAAGTCCTGCAAGCGTAAAGGGTTTTAAATGCTAATGTGACGGACCGCCTGGCACCCCGACCAGGTACCGCTGTCAATTGTTCCTTCCTAGTACTTGCGACTACCATAAGCACTGCACTGGAACGCCATATGTGTCACATTTGCACACGGTACTCACCTGTCCCAGGGTGCCCACTGTCATAGTGTCTGTTGCTGCTGCACCCCAGTCTGCATCCTCTGAACCTCGATTTACGGCCAGGGAACTTGCAGTGATTGGCAAGATGGCAGCATGAGGAGACTGGTCTGCAGGTCTGAGGTTGGAGGAGTTGTGGTTTAGGGTGCTTGGTTGTTTTGTTGCCTGTCTCAGAACTCCTAATGTTTGTTTCCTTGTGTTTCCTGTCCTTGCTAGTTTTCTGACGTTGCCTGCACTCTGGATTTTGCTGATTGCTGCCTGCCCTGACCTCTGGATCGTCTGACTCTGATTTCTGCCTGACCCTTCTTTGGATTCCTTTGCCGTGGATTGTTCTGTAATTTTTATTAAAGCCCCCATGCCATCACTGACCTGACAGAATCCTGTTCTCAAGTTCAGGATCTCTGTGGATCGTGGTTGTATGGGAGAACTGTTACTGCACCTGAATTCCAGGACTGAACACGACCCCAGTGATTTGTTACAGTATGTATTGATTGGTGTTTTTTCCATGATTCACCCATGCAAACAGAGATACAGAAGTGACTTAAATTACAGTTTTACATGCATGTCTTGACTGCACATTACTAGCCATCAGACTCGGTCACTGAGGCATGCCTAAAGCACCTGTATGTGGATCAAACTCCTGTTCTGCACTGATCTGAATTGTGACCCTTTTAAAGAACAACACATTTTTGGCCCTTTTAAACCCATTGTAGACTTAAACCTAAGACAAAACACAAACCCAATGGGATCAACAACTGTAAATATTCTCAATTTCTGTCAACATTGTTTAATTGGATAACACTTCTACTGGATGCAAACCATTGACTACATGTATTGATGAACAATTTAAGTTTTGTTTTCTTTAAGGTGTTTTTTCTTATCCTATATGATTATATTGTTTTTCTCCTATATGGTTTTATTATGAATTATTTTTTTAGGGATTTAATTTCTTCAGGTCTTTTTCCCTCTATATTTTCACATTGATATTTGTTATTTGCCATCCCAGTTTTAATATCTAAAACATTACAAATATCTATAGTTACGGTTCATCTGAACTGTATGTTATTTTAAAATGTAGTGTACAGTGCCGGCCCAAGACATTGTGCTTCCTGGGTCCAAGGATGAAATGCTGCCCCCGCACCGAAACCAAGACCACATTGGTCCACGTGGTAATGCTACAAGAAGTGATTGGCAGGAGGTTGAGCGCTGTGTGCTCTCCTCCTGTCAGGCACCCAGAGCCCAGTTATCATAGCCCTGACTGATGCACCCTAAGGTGGCCACCCTGTACCATCTGAGTGTGTGTAGTGTCTGTGTTTGTGCAGTTAATACAATGTGTGTTGTGGATGCAGTGTGTGTAGTGGATGCAGTGTCTGTGTAGTGCATATAGTGGTTGCAATGCCTGTGTAGTGCATGTAGTGGGTGTAGTGCACTTTGTAGTTTGTGATGTGGGTGAAGTGTTTTTTGTCATGGGTTCAGTGGGTGAAGTGCATGTGGTATGTGTTGTGCATGCAGTTTTTGACTAGTGGGTGTAGTGGGTGCAATGTCTGTATAGTGAGTGTGTGGATGTAGTTTTTGAGTAGTGTGTGCAGTGTATTTATGGTGTGTACAATGTCTGTGTGGTGGGTGCAGTGTCTGTGTAGTGGGTGCAGTATCTTTGTGGTGCATGTAGTATGTGTGGTGGGTGCAGTATCTGTCTTGATATAGTGTTTGTTAATGTAGTGTATGTTTGTGTTTTATATGTAAAATTGTTTATTCCCCCATTTCTGCCTCTTACCTGTAGTCAGGAGGGGGGGGACAATGGATTCTCTGGTGGTACGGAGGCAAATCATGTACTATTTAGTGAAGTTTCCAGTAGTGTAAGCTTCTTCTCTGGCAGCAGGCACTTCTCTCTCCTCTTCTGAGCCACAGAGAATGTGTATAGGTTGCATGCAACGCTCTGCACGGCACGCACTGCAGGCTAGAGCATTGCCATGACAACCCATAGCTGCGTTCTCGCGGCTCTCGAGAGGAGTGAGGAGTAGCTGCTGTTAGAGGGAAAGCATACACTGCTGGGCCCTTCACTGTGTAAGCTAGCAGGGAACCTGGACCCCAAATTAATTATAGCGGTAATCGCTCTATATATAGGCAGATAGGCGTCCGGACCCTGCACAGCACATTTGTTAGTGTACAGGGGCAGCAAAATGCTGCCACTGCTACAGTGACACCTGGATCCATGGCACTACTGGGGCCAATAGAAGGGCCGGCCCTGGTAGTGTATGTATCTTATATCACTACAATAATCAGTCTAACTAGATGATAGGTTTACCGTATTTGCTGAGTTCACTCATTTTGTCTTTTTTATAGCAATGTTAGGGTGAAATGTCAAGAGGTTTTGAAGTTAATATTTGTTAGAGTTTTTTTCCGTGATCGGGGTCCTCTTTGCCTGAAGAATTTAACAATTTATGGACAATCCCTTGTTGATTCAACCATTTGGGATAAATAATTAAACTGACAAACAGAATTTGTCACATACTTTTTCACAAATATAACTCTTGTTATTTACTAAAGTCACAAGTGGTGTAAAGCTGAGATAAATCATGTGACTTGGAATTATAAAGTGTAGAATTGCTTCCTCTTGATAGAAGTATTTTCCATTGATCCAGTGCTGGATCGATACAAAAACATCAAAAATTACCCAAACTTTTTACGGATAAAGTTTGGATAATTTTTGATATTTTTGTATCTATCCAGCACTGGATCAATGGAAAATACTTTGTATAAATTATGTTGTAATCCCCAGTCTTGTCCAAGTCAGAACCCTTGTATTTTTTTTTTTGAGAATTTGCCTGAGTACCAGTGGTTCTTGACATAGTGACAAAATAGCCCTTGTCAAAATTATTGGGGACCTGGCACTATGCCAATTTGCTTATTGTTGCCCTAAGTATAGGTTTTCTCTCAGGGAGAATAACTTGTTTATATTAATTGCTTTTTCTTGATGTGCTGTGCAAAGTATGTTTTCTTTATTTTTTTTGTAGAAGCATAGTGCTGCATCAACAAATGATATTTTTATAATTATTAGAGGGATAGAAGATTTTCCTTTTGTCTAGTTGTGTATCGTGGTGCTGTGCTAAAAAACCCTGCTCATATTTTTCGTTACTTGGCACTGTGCAAACTTAAGGCAGATAACCTTGAAATAGTGAATAACTGTCTTGTCTATTGTGTCCATACTTGGGGAGGCACTCAATCAGTCTCAGTCTAAATTTTGGCTGGGTGCCTGAGCTCTCCCAGACCGGACTGGTGTCATCTAGACAAAAGTAAAAAAACGTGTAATTTTTGTCAATGTTACCTCTGAAAATTGCTTTAGCATATAGTTTAAGCATATAATAGGTAACTGTGGTCATTTTCTTTTTGCTTTAATATCTCCTCCTCTCCAATGAATTTTAACGCTTTCAATCTCCATAAAATCTCGTCCACTGGCATCGCCCTTATGGAGCTCTAGAAAAAGGTTTAGATACACTATGTTGATAAAATTTCCTATTAATATTATAAATGTAACGGACCGTTTCTCTCAAAAGAGGATAAAACCCAGTTTAGGCGATATCCCCCTTTTCCATAGACCAGCAGCTACAGCAATCACCAATCTCCCAAACTGCAAACTGTACGAATTCTGGAAACTCCCGAACTGGAAACACACGACCCCTGGAATCAGCCGAACAGGAAAAGCATATAATCCGCTTACACTCCTGGCAGTCAGCATACAATCCAATTCCCCAAAAAACGAGACGACACATCGGTTTGAGGGTCAAGCAGAATCTCAGGTCTGGAACACCCAGCCTGCTTTTTATTACAGTTGTGCACATACAGGACACACCCAGGGGGAGGCATAAAACAACCAATCAAGTAACAGTACAACCCACACATCCTCTCCCCTCAGATAAGCAATTAACATAATTATTACATACAGTAAAAATACAGTTTCCACACATACTCTGTAACTTTAAAACCATACATCACATTCACATAAAAATACATATCCACAATCAATCCATTCAGGGGAACAACATAATAAAAAAATGGATCAGACCAGGGGTTCAAAAGTTAGTAAAAGTATATTTTGTTCCCACTAGCTGGCAGTATTTTAATCTGGCTCAAACAAGAAAAGTAAAACATCCCCACAATGCATCCTGCCCTGGAGATAATTGGAGAAGTAATCCAATTATCTCCCAGGTCAAAGACAAAACTCCATTACACATGTGGGGACCTAAATACAGGATTATGTTTTAAAATATATAAAGTTACTTTTTATACATTAAACACAGACATGTAACATATCCCCATATAGCTCAGGTCTGCGTGCACATTATTAGGTGAATGGCACGCAGACCACACAAATACAGTTTAATTGCCATGGAGCCAAAGTCTTTCCCATAGTCTTTCATTATATGAATAGGCTCCATGGCATAGCTATCTGGGGGTATCACTGTTCACACAGGGCAAGTACCGAATGGCCCCACTGTGTTTCAAGGGCCAGAATGAGTGACATGCACTCTGTTAGGGCCGAATACGTTTTGTAAAAGGGCCCAATCTCCCAGGGCCATAGTCCAAAGGCAAGAGGCGGGCAAGCAGCCCCCCCCAAGGACATGTGGCGAGGTCGGTTTCACCACAATAAATATGTTCTTTTATTGCGTATCTTGAGGGCTCTTGTTGTTTTCCCTATGTATTTGAATCAACAGGGACAAGTTAACATGTATATTACATTTTTAGAATTGCACATGATAAAAGATGTAATATCATGTTGTATGTTGTTGGTAAATGAGGTGAATTTTTTTACATTTTTATTTTTGTTCTTTCTTAGTGTACAACCTGTATAATTTTTACAATAATAAAGACTCATGTTCTACCTTAAGAAAGTTATTACTTGGTACTTCTTTTTCTAAAAAACTGTTGGTCAACATCTGCCTAAAATTATCCCCCCCCCCTCCTAAAAATGATCTTAGGTTTACTTCCATGGAAATTTTGGATATCCTTATCTTCTTTTAAAATATACCATTTTTTTGTATAATTTTACGTAGATGAGAGGTATTGAAACAAGAATTAAAAATTACCTCTGAAAATTGCTTTCGTATATAGTTTAAGCATATTATATGTAACTGCAGTCATTTTCTTTTTGCTTTATAATATCTTTGCCATTAAAACATCTGTATATTTTGGCATTCTGCCAATTCATATAACCTGCTATTTTCTTTACCGAACAATAAAGTAGCAGGATTGCATGGCAGTTCAGGTAGAGAAAGTGTTTGTTGTCATCAATAGACCCCTTTTTTTCCATCTTCAGCGCTGATCTTGGTACTCTGCCAAAAGAATATAAACCAATAGTAAGAATGGGATAGAAGAATCACCTGTGTGAATCACTCTAAAAGCACACAACACAGTGAAAATATAAACATACAAAAGTTAGAGCACACAATATTGCATAAATTCCACAAATAAACGTCTGATGTGTTATCTAAAATTGCCAATATAAAAAGACCATAGGGAAATAGAGTTAACACAGTTAAAATCTATATACATCTTGCTGGTCCAACTCACATGGTTCGGAGTCACTTAACAAAGCTGGCTCAGACTAGTAGCATGAAATAGAGGATACAGTGGATAATTGTAGTGGGTCAAGATATTCTTTTTGCCAATCTCTGTACAGATCTTACACCATAAATGCTCCAGGATGCAGGAAATAGGTGAAAAAAAACCAAATATTGAATGGACAAAAATAAAGATAAAAACGTCCTAACATAAAAGTCCACTGTACACTCAACGCATTTCGGCTAACACCTTTCTCAAAAGTGGGTTGCTACCGTCCTCCTTCATAACCTTCTCTTTTAAACTTGTAGATTTGGCCCCTTTACTTCACTTACGCTCGTAATTCCGGCCCATGGTTGTGCTTACGTCATTGGGCTGCGTCTGGGCGCCTCCATTCCTTCGCGTAACAACATCCCAACATCATTACGCAATGACGTCATTACGCGGATATTGATTTCGGAGCTATAAACTTCTTGCTCGAAATTCTTTGCTCCTGGGGCAATCTAGCGCCATTTTATTGGAGTCCATTATAAATATAACATACTACAAACAAGCATCCTTACTTCTAAGGCACTCCAGCACCATTGTTTTGGAGTTCATTATGTATATAACTACAATTTATAGACGTATAATAACTACAATATAAAAACAATTAATTGACACAATATATATAATACATAATAAAATAAAAAAGTAATACAATTCAACTAAAAAAATTATATACCTGTATACTTGCGTTCAAACTGTATTTTGATATTAACATACATATATTTAAATTAAAAATACATTTAGAATGATGATATAAATACATAAGTAAATAAATATATATATATATATATTTATATATATATATATACACATATCCTTATATAAATATAAATATATATCTATATAAATAAAAATAATATATAAAAATATATATATATATATACATATTTATATATAAATATAAAGAAAGCAAAAATATATACATATATATATTTCAATTCTACATATATATTTATATAATATTTTTACATGATTCATTTTTGTTTTCTTCACCTATTTCCTTCATCCTGGAGCATTTATGATATAAGATCATCTGTACAGGGATTGGCAAAAAGAATATCTTGACCCACTACAACTATCCACTGTATCCTCTATTCCATGCTACTTGTCTGAGCCAGCTTCGCTAAGTGGCTCAGAACCATGTGAATTGGACCAGCAAAGTGTATATAGATTTTAACTGTGTTAACTCTATTACCCTATGGTCTTTTTATATTTGCATTGTTAGATTCCACATCAAACATTTATTTGTGGTATTTATGCAATATTGTGTGCTCTCATTTTTGTATTTTTATACAAAAGAAACCAATGTTTTGAATATAGATGAGTTTTACTTTTGCTTTACAAAAAACAACACAAATCATGCTGTTTTAACATTTACTCTCTGCTTTTTCTTGCAGGTGTCCGCTCTTAACTAAGCAGGGCATACAATTTCAAAATACTGCATTTTGTGATTGCAATCTTAAAATAAACATATTTGTTCTAGGGTAGTGACTAGAAAAATATTAGAACATTTTGTGCCATTTTAATGGATTTTTCAATCTATTCATTTCCACTGATATATTTTCCGCAAAACTTGTCCCTTTTATGCAAACCTTCATAAACTAATAAAGTTGCCAAATTGCTTTGATAAAGTCACATACATACCTATAGTATAAAAAAAGGCCCCTTTCAAATTGAACACATCTCCGCCCTATGAATATTCAGTTGGCCTATAATTAGATATCATAACGAGGAAAACTGAGGTAAACATCTTTGCTTTCTTTCTCCTTCCATTTAGTTTGTCATCATTAAAAGAAACCATTTAGCAAAGTATGAAAAGACTATTTATAGAAATTTTAAACTTTTATTGAAATGGAGAGGTGATTGACAGGCTTTTTTTCTTTTCCTACTGGGATATTCTATTTAATGTGGAGAAGAGACGGTTTATGGAATGGCACACAGCGGAACAATTTGCCAAGCCTTTTTTTTCAATCTCCACCCTCAAACTCTCAATGACCGGTCATTTGAAAGGTAAGCCATACCAATTATAACATTGCACTAGGAGAGGTTTGAAGTAGTGGTTGTGTGCACCAATTTGTTGTACCTGCTTACTGATTTGAATGTTGTAATGTTATCATGCAATTAACAAAATACATTTTTAGATTCATAATAGTGTTGAGTATATTAATGTGATTGAGAGAAGATAGATAAATAGATAATGAGATATAAAATATTCTATATTAATTGGGCACTGTAGCCAAATGTTGTGGCAGATGGGTACAAGATAAAAGTTGAAAAACAAGCTTATCTAAATTTATAAATAAACAAACTGTTTTCCTGGCACTGCAGGCCCCCTCTCCTTCCTACCTCCCATCACAGGTTGCTGAGGGGGTTAAAACCCCTTCAGTAACTAACCTGTATCCAGCGCCGATGTCCCTCGCTGCTGGGTCAGGCTCTGACAACTCTCCTCCCCTGCCGAAGGCCGCGCGCACACATTACACCACCACATAGTTAAGCATTATTCAATGCTTTCCTATGGGGATTCCGGCGACACTGGAGGTCCTCATGCATTGATTGAGGACGTGCAGCATCTCATAGACAGCTACTAGAGGAGGACTTAACCCTGTTAGGCAATTAGTGCAGTTTATGAAAAACTGCACTAATTACACTTGCAGGGTTCAGGGTAGTGGTAGTTGGCACCCAGACCACTCCAATGGGCAGGAGTAGTCTGGGTGCCTGGAGTGTCCCTTTAAAATATAACTCAGCATGGTTTAAAATATTTAGTAATTTAATTTGAAAACTTATTGCTTCTTGTTAATTTTATTAGAGTGGTATAATTTTAAAAATGGCTTTCTAAAATACAAAATGGCTGTCTCGGGTTCAGAATATCCAACAACATTTCAAGGGGATTTTTACAAAAACTTCTCAGAAACATCTGTATGGCTTCAACATAAAACATTGACAGGAAGTAATCTACAATTTTGTATTTTGAGTCAAACTACAATACAACCATTATCAGTCAAATTTTGAGTCTAAGTCTCAATATTTAGGCACTGATAAAGGCTGCAATTCTGCATAGTAAATCACAATGTATAGACTCCGCTATTTTTCATGCAAATTAATTGATGGTAATAAGCAGTTTGAGTGGTGCCAATTTTTACATCACAGACATTAGCACTTTGAGCCAACATCAGATGGCTTTCCTTGGCACTCTTTGCTTTCTGCAACGTTGAGTTTTATGAGACAAATGCACTGCAGGCACATCTATGAGACTTCATTATTGTTTCTAATGAAACACTATTCGAGATTTTGCAAATGCTTGAAAATATTGAACAATCTAATAATTAACACCAGCACACAGACAATTTCCTATGAATATGGCTTGAAAATACAGATAATTGAAACTAAGACTTCCGGTGTATTGATTGAGAAAAATATTTGAAGTACGTGTGAATAAGACTTGGTAACATGTTAAACAACGCAAAACAAAAATACAAACAGAATATAAAACAAAGCATATTACAAGTGGGTATATGGCATGATCAGTTGGTAATGTCTACACACAAGTGTATGGTTTTGATGGCAATATCATTAAATAAACTGTCCAAACACCATAACCACTACTGCCCATTTTAGTGATTATGGTGCTAGAAGTGCCCTGGCATCCTCACAGGGAAAGTAGTCAACCGAGTTAAGGTGGAGAGTGGTGCAGGGATTAACTGGTTTGACTATGAGTGCTAAGAGTTTCCAGCTACACATGAGGAGGGAGTTGACTGGTGCGGGTGGAACCCAGATAAGTTGTCACACCATTTGCAAATAGGTGACTGCTTTCCCTAGGAGAGTGAGAGGGTACTTATAACACCATCACCACTACAGTGGGCAGTAATGGTCATAGTAGTTGAAGTGTTCCTTTAAGCAAACCAAACAGTATTTGGTATTATTTTATTGCTAATGTATTTATACAGCTTAAAATCACCAAAAAAGGTAATTTAAACATATTCTTTAAAATGTCCTGTGTGCAATTACTGAAATATCTTCTAGGTTAAGGGTACCACCGGGTTTCTGGGCAATAGATACATGTAATTAGACCACAAATCACTTTTAACTGGTACAAAAATAATCAACTGGTACAAAACTCTTAGCAGTGGCAAGTAAGCTACTCTGAGGACATTTGAGTACACCCAATGTCTACCCTCTCACTCAGGCTGGTAGGACCACAAGGGTGCTCTTAAAGTGAAATGCACCCGACATTGGTGCAGATGACAATCCAGCTACCTAGCATGCCTCCACCAGGGACCACCAGGGATCTTGCAAGAAATAGCCTCCACTGGACCACCAGAGAATACACCCTGTACTGAGAAACAGTATACAGAAGTAGGAAAACTAAAATTCCCTACATACATTATACATACAACACTTTGGCACATTTAGTCTAACACACACACACACCAGAACAAACAGGCACATTTTGCCACCCCCAACCCCATATAGTTTTCTCAACATACATAAGATACATTCTACTGACATACATATAAAACTGAGCCACCACACACACAACACTCACAGAAAAAGTGCCCATGACTCTATGAGGTGTTCCAATCTGGCATACTGTCTAGAGCCTGGTAACTCTTATTCTGTCTCTGATATACAGTTAAAGAAATAGAACATTATACATGCATGTAAATAACCTATAGTGATGTAGAAAGCATGACCTGTAAGTAAACATATCAGATTAACCCTCTAACTGAAGATAGACTTGTTAGATTGAATGAACATAATACTCTATGGTTCTATGAAAAATGACATTCCACCTGTATCCCACATTCCAGTAAAGTTAACCAATAGAGGTACACCCATAGATCCAACCAAGTAATACAATAACAGAAAACAAACACAAGGGAAGGGATATATGATACTATATACACACCAACTGAGTTAATATATTGAAGACACACTCTACACACCAGAACCACAGCAGCTAAGTTTGGTAAGATGCAAGATGAAGAAAGAGGGTTGCAACACCTTGTAAGCTAAATTTTGTGGTTCTGGTCCATAAAGCCCATCCCTCTAGGCTGACAATTGTAAATCCTGCCTTTTATGAGCCTAAGGTCACCTCTGGTGGCAGTCAATTAGACAGCTACCAAAAGGGTTTCTTGCTTCTGTTTGGTAATCTTTACAAAACTGTCAATCAACCTCGTCATGCACTGCTCCTCTATGTGAAGATGCTCATTGGCACAGCATGTTGATTGCAACTCATTTGAATTAGCCCCCACAATGCTTTCTGATGAGGACGTTTTGGCGAAAGTAACCTCGCCACTGGTTTTTGGAGGGGCCTGTTTGCCAGCCTCCTGCCCTGCGACTATGGCCCTGGGGTGTATTGCCCTTCTAGGAACTGATTTGGGCAAACTTGATTCTTATATTGAGGTTTCTGGCCCTTTAATTCCCAGAGAAAGGATTTGTACTTTTAAACTGGCACTTCGGATGCAGTCGAAGGGGCCGCCATTCGAATACCGAACACGTGGCGGCGGCCATTTTAACTCATTCGAACGCGGTCAGCGGTGTGTGCAGCCAAATCTATGGAACTGTTTTCAGCTACCCAATTGCACGAACACCGCTGACCCATACCTTCTACTCTACTTCGACACTGTGGCTGGAGACTAAGTCCCGATCGAAGATTCGATGGCAATATAGAAAAATAGACCGACCGCACAGCCCAAATCCATGGAACTGTTTTGGGCATGAAAATGTGCTTGCGGTCTGTCAAAAGTGACATATCTATCTCCTGAACGGCTGAACGGATTCTAATGATTTTTGGGTATGTTTGTATTTGGAATGTGCTGCTTAATAATATGTGACTTTTATTAATATTGGATGTATAGTTTTAGAGTTATGAAAGTTGGGTACAAAGTATGTTTAAACTGTACGGCTAATTGTGTTACCTCTCAGGCTAAGGGGAGGAGATGTGTGGGTTGTAACCATTGTTTGATTGGCTTATGTATAATTGTCTGTTGGCGTCTCCCTTGCATGGGAGAATTGCATAAAAGCAGAGTGTGTGTCATTAAACCAGAGTTCTTCACCCTCAATCTAGAGTCCTGTCTCTTATTGGGGGAATCTGCTACAAGGGATTGCTATGTTCTGCATAATCCCTTGCTATAATCACTAATCAGCTCTTGTAAGAGCTTGTTCCTGCTTCGCTTTGAAGGAAGAGAGGTTCGGCCTGTGGTGGTTGTGCTGTCGGCTAGAGTGCTTGGAACCCTCTGTAAGCGCTAGGAGCATCCTTCAACGGAGGTACCCAGTCGGAGTGCCAGGTGATCCATTACAGAAGTGTGGAATTGTCTGTGGTCATGAGTGGCGGAACTACCACGGTAGCAGGGGTGGCAGCTGTGACCGGGCCCATCACTCCAGGGGTTCCGCCACTAATGACCACAGACAATCCAACATTTTCCCATCAGAAAGCATTGTGGGGGCTAATCCGCCCCATCAGAAAGCATTTTGGGGGTGTCTGCCAGCAGTGGCGTACACACAACTCATGGAGCCCCGGTGCGAAAACTGATCCGTGGCCCCCCCCCGTGCTTACTCTGTGCGCGCTGGGGCTGCAACACATGACTGTGGGCACCTGGTTGCAGGGGTCGAAGGGCTGCGACCCCTGCGACCGCGGTATGTACGCCAGTGCATGCAGATACACATACACTTAAAGGACCCCTACAGACACCCAGATTACATCAGCTCAATGAAGTGGTGCCAGGTCCCTCTAGTTTTAACCCTGTAGCTGAAAACATAGCAGTTTCAGAGAGTTTCAACTGCTATGTTTCACTGACATTGACATTGACAGCTGCTGTCATTGACAGCCGCTAGAGGAGCTTCCGCGATTCCCACTGTGAAAATCACAGTGAGAAGATGCTGAACATCCAAAGGAAAGCATTGAGTAATGCTTTACTATGGGCGGTTTGAATGCACGCACGGCTCGGAGCAGAGAGGTGGACCGGGGCGGAGGGATCCCCAGCGCCAAGGGAGTCCGGCGCTGGAGAAAGGTAAGTGCTGAAGACACACACACACACACTCTTACGAACAGATGCATACACACTAGCTAACAGACACACACATTTACTGACAGACACACACTCAGTGACAGACTTACATACACACTCACTTACAAAACACACACTCACTAACAGACACCAAAGAGACTCACTAACAGACGCACACAAACTAACACACTCACTGACACACACAAACTAACACTAACACACACACACTCTAATACTAACACACACACTCTAACACTAACACACTCTAACACACACACACACTAACATACACACACACTCTAACACTAACACACACTAACACTAACACACACACTAACACACTCTAACACTAACACACACACTAACACACACACACACACACACACATTCTAACACTAACACACACACACACACACATACACATGTTTTTTTAAAATTTAATCCCCCAGCCTCCCTACCTTTGGGAGTGCTGAGGGGATTCCCTGGGGTCCAGTGGTGTTGCTGGGCTGCCGGACACCGGGCGCACAGGCTGGTGGGAGCGCAAGGGAGCACTCTCCCCTGAGTGCTTCCTGTTCAGCTCCTTCGATGTCATATTCTGGCTCCGGCATCAGTGCGGTGCACGAGGGAGCTGAAGAGGGAGCACTCAGGGGAGAGTGCTCCCTTGCGCGCCTGCCAGGTGACACCAGGGCCAGCCTGGGGTGGGGGGCGTGAGGTGGCCGGCTCCTGGGCCCCCCAGGAGAAGAGGCTGGTCACACTGGGTACATACCGGGTCGCAGGGCGGCCGGGTCACCTGGTGGGCCGGGCCCAGTCGCAGCCGCGACCCCTGCAATCCCATTATGTACACCACTGTCTGCCGGCTATATGTTGCGGCCCCGACCCGCCGGGGCCACACGTTCTGGGTCTTATTGGGTGGCCCATGCTGTTAGGGCCACCTGATGCTATGTATTTCCAGGGTTATGCGTGTGCCTCTGGATGTGTGTATGTATGTGTGCGTCTCTGTGTGTGTGTCTGTTTGTGTGTGTGTCTCTGTGTGTGTGTCTCTATGTATGTGTGTGTGTGTCTCTGCATGTGTGTGTGTGTGTGTGTATGTTGGTATGTGTTTGTCTCTGTATATGTGTGTATGTGTGTGTGCCTGTATGTGTATCTGTTTGTCTGCATGTGTATCTGTATGTCAATGTGTGCCCTGTGTATCTGCATGTCTGTCACTGTTTCTATCTGTATGAGTGTCATTCTGTGTATTTGAATGTTTGTCCTTAAGTGTTTTGCTTTTTTTTATCTCAGCTTTAGGCCTTATTGATGCTAATGTATGTCAAAGGTTATATTGTATCTAGTCATGCGTGACAAGGAAATACACAATAAGACATTTTAATACATGGAACTATCACCAGTTCTAATGACACCATAGTAGTTGCTGACATGGCAATGTACAAAAAAAGAAGAAAAAGCAGATTAGAAACTATTTTCTTGCAATTAGTTCAAATTTATACAAGTAAATACACATTTATAGTATGGCTTCTTATATATGCAAATCGGACAACATACTTTGTTTTTTAACTTTGTCAGTTGCATGTATAGTGTATGCATGTTTTGAGAACCTTTATGCATCTCCAATTGGTCTGAGATGCATAAAGCAATCACTTAGATAGATGGATGTTAACCTTATATTGCGTAAATGTATCCAGAATTGTTCCCTTGACCCAGAGTTGCAGAATAGGTTTCACAACTAGTTAAATCCTGACATATGAGAACAACATATCCTAACGTTTGCAGATGGAAACTCAGCATGATGACTCATTACTTTGCAACATAACTAACATATTGATAGCCAACCTTTACGATATATAAAATTACAATGATCCAAATACCAATAAGGGCTGGGCTACCTACTGTGCTGGGTGTCCATATTTGTACATGGTCATGGCAATCTGAGCCCAGGCACCAAGCATGAGTCAACAGGACCACATGGGTTACATTGGTACATTGGGGACAATGAATGCCCAAAGTGCTCAATAGCACATGTGCCAGTCTGACGGCACTGAAATGTTATTTGCTTGTTTTAAGTTGACCTTTAAAAAAAAAAAAAAAAAACTAAATGCCTGTAGAACGTGATGGAAATACAAAGCTATCAGGTGACTAAGCTGATATTAACCCATTGGGGGCTAACTTGGTTAGGGCCAAATTGGGATCAGTTCAGTTTGCTGTTTCTTTCATTCAGGTAAAAGGAAATAATATGAGCGTGAGACTGATTTTCAATTTCATTATTTATTCTATTGTTAAATAATTGCAAATAATTGTATGTTTTCTGATATATATCATATCTGTAGTATTCACGGTTCCAATATGTAGAACTATGTTCCCAGCAGGTTGTACACACATAGCAAGTTGTTATTTACACTTAAAATGTTTTCCATCTGCCAAAAAAACACAGAATTATCATGGGAATGGTCTTGGAATCCGTTATTGCTTACTGATGTCATTTCTACAGTTGTAATATTTATATGCTAATTAGACTTGTGCAGGGCAGACAAACTTGGTTCTGCCAAACAATTTCAACCAGAAAAAAAATAAAATCAGGATGGCAGAATTTAGTTCATACCATTGTTTGGCTTGGCAGAATTACTGAAATAAAAATAAAAAAAGCAATTAAGAAAAAAGCAATTTGGGCAGCCAACAAAAGCAGGACAATAGGTGTCTATTGTTAGAGTTAGGCAGTTATGGATAGTAAAATAAAGGTTTTCCAGGTGCCACGGGTTGTCAAGGGTCAATTTGTACTTTACAAATTGTTCATAGAATAAGTAAAACGCGCTTCTCAATAAAATTAGAGTCTTTATTAATGTACGGTAGCCTACAGCAGACTAACACAAAGGGTCATATCAGACACCGCATTCAGTACAAGATGGAGGCTTCAACAACATATGTAGCAAGGCGTAAATGGATTTCAACTAAATGTAACAAGGGTATGAGGAAAAACAGGATACTTATAGGAACAAAAGAACAAAAGGTTACATTTACTACAAATATACAATTACATAAATTCAGTAGAGTTCCAAGAGACTCACCTCGTAGAGTCTTGATAAGTAACCATTCCTGGAAAAAAAGAGTATTACAATGTCCTGTGTTGACTGGGAGAGTCTAATTGTGTTGTAAAAAGAACTACGGTAGTTGCCTCCTTAAACAATATGTATGCTCTCCTAAATTAGAGAGCTTTACTTTAATTTCTTGAGATCTTAATGTAACTGCAATACCATGTATATCCATTTATATTAACGGGTACCACTTATGATACACTGTGAGGTGTCTCATGTTGTCTATTGCATTGTCTATGTATTTATTTATTTTGTTAATGAGGTGGGTGAAAACGGTAATGACCTATCCCAAACTTGTATTAATGTGGCTCTAAGTTCCTGTCACATCCTTAATTAAATAAGTTGCTAGCTGCCTATTATTGTCCTATTCTCATGCCATGTGGGAGTCAATGCCAATGGAGAGGTGGGAAGATATAATATGGATTGCCCTCTGCTGTTCAAAATTTATTTCCAGAATGTCTAAAGTGGAGTTTTAAAGTGGTGCTGACATCCTCTTGTAGACAGTGTGTGGGAACCCTCTTTTGTCTTGCTCCTGGCTCAAGAGTTGACAATCCTCACACTACGGTGGACATACCCAGCAATCCTGGCTGCCATTGATGTGCCATCAAAGAAAGAAAGGCATGCTGGGCACAAGTTGTTGCAGCATGAAAAATAACCTATTGTTTCCTGGGTGTTTAATCAGGCATAACAGACAGGGTACTAATCTTACTATCCTACTGAAAGTAGTTTCAGCAATGGTGGTGGTGGAGGCAGTGATGATGGTGGTGGAGACAGCAGTGGTGGAGGTGTCAGCAGTCTTAATGGCTGAGGAGTAGGTTTTAAGACTTTCAGAGACCATGGCACTCATTTCTTTTCCATCCCACTTATGAATTGTATATGTTGTAGTGATTCTGATGCTAGGAGTGTTTCATTAAGACAAGGTGCAGTTGATTTTCAATGTGTTATTCAATGATTACAGAAATGTGATGGTCAGGGGCATTTCTAAGTTGCAAAAATCCAGGGAATTCAGCCCAAGGGAAGATGTCATGGCTTCTCCACCATATATTGACTTGAGTCCCTTCATGCCTCTTAAAACTAACTATACACCATGCCGTCACCTCTTATACATACATCTCCATACCAGCAGTATTAACCCTGATCCATACTGTGATAACCCTTTTGCACACACGGCACTACCCCCACACTGTGCCCTATAATTACAGGAACACTACAGGATCATGAACACAAACATGTATTCCTGACCCTATAGTGTTAAAAGCAACATTTAGGTGGCTTGTTCCCCCTCCCTCCCCCCCTTGACCGCCCTAGAAGAAGGTAAAACTCACCTTGTTTCCAGAGCAGCACAGGTCCGCTGGCTCCACCCTTGATCCACCTCATCAGAATTTATGATTTTAGCCAATCAAATGCTTTTCCATAGGGAATGCATTGGATTGACTGAAATCGGCATAGAGACAGAAGGGGGCGGGCTCAAACACTGTTTTGGCCAATCAACACCATCTTGTAGAGATGCATTGAATCAATGCATCTCTAAGAGGAAAATTTAGCATCTCCATGCAGAGCATTCAGTGACACAGGCTCCCACTTAAAGTTGGTGTAAGTGTCACAGATAGTGGGTAGAAACAACAGTAACCTAACCGCCAATCTTCTACTAGCATCAATTGAACATCAGCATATCTATCTTCTGCTCAAATTTGTTGTAAGTGGTAGTGGCTAGACACAGCAGCAACCTAACCAGTGTCACACTAGCATAATTTAAACATGTTATCCATCTCCCAGTTGATGTAAGAAGCACTGACAGTGGCTCCTGACTAGGCACAGCAGTAGCCTAACCTATCTCATTATAGGATCAACAGCCCAGGCTACCTAACTCTCACTCAAAGTTGGTGTAAGTGCAAGTAGCAGTAGCTAGGTAGGTACAGCAATATCTTAGATCGACGACTTAGATCAACACTTAGATCAACGACACAGGCTATCACCCTCTCCCACACAGGCACACCAAGGTTAAAACCTATCAATTGCTATCTGCTGGTCCATCTCGTTCAAAAGCTGAAGTCAAAGTGTCTTGCAGAATCCTGCTTGGAAATAAAAAAAATATATATATTTTACCTCTTGGAGGTTATTGGGCAGACCTCATATCCCCTTATTGTCCATCACAACAAACTAAACTGCCTACTTGCCCTTCCTAGAAAATGGAACTGAACTATGAATCACAAATAAAACAAACATGCGTGTCCATTGCACATGCCATTTGCTCAGTGTCAGGAATTCGAATGCTCTACCAATCTGCCTAAATAACAATTAATTACAATTTACCTAAAAATGAATGCACAAGTGTAAACGGAAACACTGCAGGTTAGGAGAGAAACAGAACGATTTGGCATAGAGTGAAATAATTTCTTTTATAAAAGACATCATAAAAGTTAATAAACTCAGCAAAACTACCTGTAACTGAACGTCCACTTACAACTAACATGTTTGAGTGCTGCGAATGCCCCTTTGATATTCTGAACCAGATTCAAGTTCCATTAAAGGACCACTATAGTGCCAGGAAAACATACTCGGGCTCTGGGGAGAGGAAAGGGGTTAAAACTTACCTTTCTCCAGCGCCGGGCAGGGAGCTCTTCTCCTCCGATCCTCCTCCTCTCCTCCCATTCGGCTGAATGTGCACGCGCGGCAAGAGCTGCGCGCGCATTCAGCCGGTCTCATAGGAAAGCATTATCAATGCTTTCCTATGGACGCTTGCGTGCTCTCACTGTGATTTTCACAGTGAGAATCACGCAAGCGCCTCTAGCGGCTGTCAATGAGACAGCCACTAGAGGCTTTGAGGGCTGGATTAACCCATTTATAAACATAGCAGTTTCTTGGAAACTGCTATGTTTATAAAAAAAATGGGTTAACCCTAGCTGGACCTGGCACCCAGACCACTTCATTAAGCTGAAGTGGTCTGGGTGCCTAGAGTGGTCCTTTAAATAGTTTTTGAAAAATCAAGTTTTTAGGACTTCAAACATCAACAAATGTATTTATTTTATTTTATAAATTAGCTTTTTACAATATTAAGTCATAATCTCAGAAGTGAGAAGTGTATACATTGAGAAGTGCGTTCTTATAGCCCATGGAACAGTGCAGATAAGGGAATGTGCCTTATCAGGCCCAGGAAGAGGTCATGGGTGATGTGTACTGTGGTCGTTGCTGCCGCCCAGGAGTGATGGGAGTGAGCGCAGGACTTATCTTTTTGTATTTGTATTCACTTTTTGTATCACACAGCCTTGTTAATTGTAACAAGGCTGCCGCCCATCCCATGTGTTCCCTATTAAGGGTTAATAAGTATATAGGGGTGTATATAAAAAATACCCCTCTCTGTCTCATTAGAGATATCTTTGCCAGAAGCCCAAGGAAGCAAGGTGACAGGTCAGTGTAGGACCTGCCTTGACGTTGGCAGGCGGGTATTCCCTCCAATGGCCATTGGAGTAACTAAATGACCTCCATTTGTTTAAATATACATAGGAATTTATGAGAGAGCGCAGGTAACCTTTTCTTTATTTTTTACTGTATGTATTGGGGCTGATGTGTACTGCGGTCGTTGCTGCCGCTGAGGAGTGATGGGAGTGAGCGCAGGATTTATCTTTTTGTATATGGAATCTAAATTTAATTCTGGGCTGTGGGTTAGCAAATGGAATTGGGGTTTTACTTAAGGAGGATATATAGAGCAGCCATCTTGGGAAGTGGCCATTTTAACTAAAGCTTTCACTTACCTGTTAGTTGTCCCTCCCACCCTCCCTGATGTTTTAGTTGTTAATTTCCTATTTGGTCACACCGGTGGGGAAGGGCAAGGTTAAGTGAGGGGTAAATGGAGTAGGAAGTGGTCATGGAGAGGTTTAGGCTGGATTAGGCAGGAGTGTTACACTTGGTTGGTAGGGTCGAGCTCATCTGTGGTCCGAACCTGGGGGTGTAGGGGTGTCTTAACACACCCCTACAGTTTAAACACTTGAATATGGGGCCTTTTTTGGTAGGCTGTGTTATATGTTATATGTTATTTATATGGTTATATATTGTTATATTGGTACGGGGTCATTGCTAGGGGGATTTATGTATGGGGGATATTGTTTCTAAATATTATTACTATTTTGTTATACTAATTTGTTAATTTTATTACAATAATTAAATAAAGCTGTGGACTATATATTTCCAATAGAAAAAGCTGGTGTCCGTGTCTTATTAGGGGGTGTTTGGGGTATGGGTATTGCACATGCCGAATAAATGACTGTGCACATGTCATGTGCTTTAAAACTAAAGTTTTAAATTTTTGGTCAAAACAGCTAAAATGTAGTTTTTGATTATTTTTTAACTGAGCTATTTTGACACAAAATCCTATGTGTATCACTTCATTCTATTTTTTGCAAAGTAGGAGACCCTGCCTTTGATGACTTCTTGGCTGACTATCCCTCGTACTTCTGCCAGATTGTCACTTAGTAATATAAAATTTCATCTGGCTCCTGGTTCCTTAAACAGAGCAGGTTTCTTCCCTTCTTTACATACTGTGTTGTCCTAATGGATTTTTTTTCTCACATTGTCCCCAGGCAGACTATCAACTGTTCTATTCTGCATTACTCTGTTAATTTGAATGATTTTCCTAAAATGGCACATCTGGAACTATAGTGAGAATTTAGATTGTATTTAATGACAACGCAAGAGCATGTGATTAAAGCCAAAAAAATATTAGATTTGATTGGCGTACAAGATTTTGAGCATATACATACCAGCATGTGTTAGTGTTTATAAAAAAGTTTTTAAAAATGAGTTTTGCTCTATGATAAAAAGCTACATCAGACCTGATATTTATCTTAATAAACTTAATAACACTGTGCTTAAAATGTTTAACTATAAATAAAAAAAATTCTACAAATTGAAATAAAATTTTGTTCTAAGAATTGAAGATCAATTTAAAACAAAATGTGAATTTCCCTGGGCACAGATGAAACAAACCAGCTCAGGACCAGACAGGGGCACCTGCAAATTGAGCAAGTGTCAATTGGGGCACAATGGCCCTCAGCCAAAGAGTACAGGCTGACAGGGGAGATCAAAGACTCTACTTTAACGTTACACGGGCCAGTTTGAGGTTCAGAAATATTCCACATTGGTCCAGCAAACTGTGGTACAAGGAAGCATCTGTTTTTAACTTCCATTGGATATAGACCATGTATATTGCTCCTTCAGGATAAGAATCTTTAAATGTATAAGGATGTTGCTGCTGATTGCCAAGGCAATATTCACTGTTTTAGTGGTACTGATCTTGCAGGAGCAATATTCAGTGTCTGTAAGTAGCACAGGTGCAGTTTAGAATCTCAAATTATTGGACCGCCAGGAATTATCATATCCTATAGACTCTATGAAAACACAAACACTACCAGTCTATATACACAGACATATATACTACACATGCACGCAACCGAACCTATACAGTCCCATGTACCACACCCACAATCTACAGCTCATTTACATACACACATAACAGTCCATACACGCACACACACTCTACAGCCCCTACACACAAACTATAACTGATGGCAACATATACTACACTACAAAAAACAATCCCTGCCAACACACACTCGACCACAAGCAAAGCAAATCACATACAATACACATGCAATGACACACGCAGTCTCCAAATATATGCACTCAGCCTTGTTCTACCTAATTTTGGTATCCCAATTCTGGAAACTAAAGACAGTTTACCAGCAACCACAGTGCAAACATGCCCTTAAATGTTTTGTGCTGCAAAAAAAAAAAAACGGACATTTGCGGGTGAGGTCTGGGAGGGGCTTATTATTTGTGATGATATGCCATCTTTTTAGCCATATCCGCTCCAATTGGGTTGCTTGGTTTTAAATCTCTGGGCCACACAGAGCAAGTAACTAGCTGAATTATTTTGTAATATTTTGTAAATTGATCTATTGCTACTCTTTCATTTGATATTTGATAAGAAATCTGAGAAACCATTCTGCCTTTAGAACAAAATATATTGTCCATTTGTTGCATTTTAATTATTAACAACTGGACAACTCAGAGTTAAGGCTTTTAACGTTTAACATTAAACTCCATTATAAACCTTAATACATAGAAACTTGAAATTAACCCCTTAAGTTAAAATTGTATCTAAAAGGAAAACTATATTCTACAAATAAAATACATTTCATTTTGTAATTGATACAAAACCAACAGAATAAACTGGGTAGATGTATGTAAACAATGCACACAAACATTTAATGTTAATACAATACAATCAACAATACAAACAATGCAATGTTTACAATAAACATACAAGACAAGACTCAACTTTGTCAAAATGTTTAAGCATCCACTAGGGTGTATGTATTGTTACCCAATTCTATAAACCCTTAGTGAGGAGAACCTAGAACATTGAGGTTAGAAACAGTGCTTTAGTTATTTAAATAAAGAATAGATTAATTTTAGTTTTTTTCAAAGTTACTATGCCTGGTGCAATTGTGTTGAGGGCTTGAAAAGTATAACATTTTGAAGAAAAAAAAAATCTATCAATTTTCTCTCTCTCTGGATAAGTCAGATTAATAACTACCAGACCATAAAAAGTATATTTGTTCTCTGTATGTTCTTGGAGTCAGAAAACATATTCTGAGTGCACTGTAAATTTTATTCCTGCTGTGAAATCATTTTGAACTTGCAGAGAAGTCTTTCTTTAGAAGCTGAAGATTTCAGAACATCTTAGTTACAATAAGAGGCTGGTGAACTCAGCACGGCTTGAAAATGTCTGCAACTGGGTTGTCAACAATTCGATATATGTTAGCAGTTAGATAATCGACATGCATAACATAATATAATTCAATATAAATGACTTACATGATATGAATTTGACATAGAAAACCATCTGCTAAAATAAAATTGAACACACAGTAAATGATACTACTAGTGGAACAAAATCCCTCTTATATCCAATCAGCCATCTCCGTGTCAGGATTCTAGGTAGAGTGTCGTAGGACAACTGAAGAAATGAAATACAAATGAACCAATGGTACTTAGAGAAGAGAATAATTAACACTCAACAATAATCATGAGAATAAGGACTATGACTGCTTGATATCTCTTAGATTACCTGAGACAATCCTCAGTAAGTATAACATAAGACAATAAATAGTAAAAAAAAAAAAACACTAAATCTAAATGATTATAGCCTACAACAAACCAGACAGTAAATATAGAACAAAACAATGGTGTGGAACTGCACTCAATCCCAAGTAGTATGTATCCTGGTGCAATCAGGCCAGTCCCAGTACCAGGGACCAAACACTTGATAAGGAAAAAATAGAAAACGGTCCAGGCACTCCAAGATACAAAAAGGCAAATGTATTGAACCCACTGCCACTCCCAGCGTTTCGACCTACACAGTCTTTGTCAAGCTTGGTTATGTCTAAGCTTTCTAAGCAGACATTAAAGGAACACTCCAAACTCCTTAACTACCATAGCTTTTGAATAGCTAGACTTACAAGGGTCTGCTGGGTGCCACTCCCCATCACCATTACTAACTATGGAGAGCTGATATTTTCAAAGCAGTGCAAGGCTTAGCTTGGCAGAGCAAGTGGAAGATCCTGATTAGAAGCATCACCTGAAACACCACAGGTAAGAAGTAAAACCATTCCAAAATGTAGAAAATTTTTAAGCAAAATTAATTAAAACATATTTATTCACAAATCCTTTATCTGACCTCCCACATTTAAAATTCCTTACTACGTACTTGAGTCTAATGTTTTATGAATCCTTTGATAATTATATGCTATTGTTATGTTTTATTTATTACTCAATTATTATATTATCAATCCGCGTAAAGGAACATTCTGACGCCTTTCACCTTCAATATAGTTTTCTCAGACTAAATTTGATAACCTTTTTTAAAGGCGAAATGCATCAGTGTTATTTATTTACTATATTGTTTTTACTTATTTATTGATTTTTAAGAGCTAATATTCAGTCTATTTTAATAATATCCATAGACTTACCCTAAATTTTCTTTGGAGCAGTAAAACCTATTCCTTTGGTACGGAACATACCACCCTGAGCCATGTGGATGAGAAAAACCTATATTTTGCTCCACAGCAGTGAGTACCTCTCCGATACTTTTTATGTATTATTTATAAGAGTGAGTACTATATTTTTTATCTTCTGTTTTTACATGCATCACAATATTTCCTACCAGCTAGCAAGATCCTTAAGTGGGGACTACACCACATTATGCTGCTTTCTGGGAGCCATTTGGAGGCTCCATGCACTCCATGCATGAGTGTATTCTCACACATTTTTTTATTCTACCTAAATTATTATTATTATTATTATTATTATTGCCATTTATATAGCGCCAACAGATTATGTAGCGCTTTACACTATTTTGAGAGGGGGGGGATGTAACAATAAATAGGACAATTACAAGAAAACTTACAGGAACAATAGGTTGAAGAGGACTCTGCTCAAACGAGCTTACAGACTATAGGAGGTGGGGTATTAGAAACATTAGGACAGGAAATATCAAGTAGGAGTGAAGGAGAGCTGGAGGAGAGAGCAAAGCACTGTCCCATAGGAGAGAGCAAGAGACAGCTATGTAAGGTAGAGATTACTCTGGGAGGCCATAAGCTTTCCTGAAGAGATGGGTTTTAAGGCCCTTCTTAAATGATTGAAGACTAGGGGAGAGTCTGATGGCAGTAGGCAAGCTATTCCATAGGAGAGGAGCCCCCCGCGAGAGGTCCTGCAAGCGCGAGTTGGCCGTACGGGTGCGAGCAGCGGTCAGGAGGTGGTCACGGGCAGAGCGGAGGGTACGAGGAGGGGCATACCTATGGATCAGTGAAGAGATATAAGAGGGTCTGGAATTGTCCAGTGCTTTAAATGTATGGGTTAGCACTTTGAATTGACTCCTGTAGGATACAGGGAGCCAATGTAAGGACTGGCAGAGGGGCGAGGTGTGAGAGGACCGACTAGAGAGGAAAATCAGTCTAGCTGCAGCATTCATTACAGACTGTAGCGGGGCAATACGGCTTTTGGGGAGACCAATCAGGAGAGGGTTACAGTAATCCATGCGGGAAATTACTAGAGCATGGACAAGCTCCTTGGTAGCATCTTGCGTAAGAAAGGGGCGGATGCGGGCTATGTTTTTGAGTTGGAACCTACAAGACTTGGCAACAAACTGGATGTGAGACTCAAAGGTGAGACCAGAGTCAAGTATGACGCCAAGACAGCGCGCTTGCAGGGATGGACTTATGTGGATACCCTACTATACTACACTAGATTGGTATTTGTCTTCTCTTTATTTTTCACACTCCCTGGAGCACTTGCCATTGGATTAAGGAACACATAAGATATCCCCAGGCAGGGATTGTATCACCCAGATGCATAAAAGTAGAGCTAATTCTAGCTCTGCATACTGTAAGTGTATTTCATTTTTTTCCCTACCCAATCACATTAGAGATACTGCACTATATTTTATACTTTCTATCCTTTATTTCACTACATATTTATCATCATATGAGAATCCCTTAAGGCGCTGCTCCCTCCCTTCACAACATATATCCTAGTCTGGCAGAGATTAATAGACATCACATTCCTCAGTGTCAGCTATTTCACTAAAATTGTGGCAGCTGCGATCAGTAGTATAATTCCCAGTGATTTCATGTGGACACCAGGACATGTGTATCCTAGTTCTGCCCTGGGTTAAAGTCTCATAAATTCATGAAGATGGACTGTGTGTTATTCCCTGCTCATTAGAGGAATGGTGTCACTGTCCTTGTACTATAAACTCAAATTAATGATCTGCCTGTTTAAATAAATAACTAAATATTCTTGTATATACCATTTTGTATATTTTTTTCCCCCCAAGATTATGTGTTATAAAATAAAGGATGAATGTATATGCATACGATTAGATTTCAGTATATAAATAAAGGTCAAAGTGACATTATGATATATTGAAACAGTGCCCAATTTCTGCCGTGTAGTCTTTTACATCCTACAATACAAGGAATTGTTAATGTTATTCATGTTTAGACTTCCTGCAGAAACCTTACTCAAACTGTTATATTATTTATTACTGTTTTTTTTGTGATGAAAGAAATGTATTTATTCAGCTTTCATAACTGTGTCACATGTATATTGGAGCTAAGAACCTGTTAGGAAAAAAAGGTTCTGGAAATCAATTGGATAATAAAATACTTAATTGATTATATGCTAGTTTGAATGGGCAATAAGCACAGATTGTTCAAAGCCGAGGGAGAGCTGTTTAATTAAACCGAGGATTTTTTGTATGAAAAACCTGCAGGGCAGGTTCTGTAGGTAGTAATTGCTTATGTATACCAACATATATTGGTACATCCCATGGTGAAAAGAAATGAAAAAAGCTCTGTTTGAATCTGTTATAACTTTTCCTTAATGGCTACATTAGCAGAACCGACATTAACTGAAAAAGAAAAAGAGAAAGAAAATTAGCTACAATAAACCAATTAAAAAAGATTACGCCAAGCACCCATTTTGTACAATGAACCTGTTCTTTCTTTTGTCATTTTTGGGAGGAGTAGATGCATTTAATTATATAAAGTGCTGATTGTATTGCTGGCATTTTATTTTTTTAAGTATTGCTGTCACCAATTATTTTCATAAATTCATTTAAAAAGATATTACCAACAAATTGATTTTATTTTTATTTGAGCAATCTATCATAAATTTGGCTGTAAATACTGAATGTAGACTGGTCATTTTTTAATTTCACTGGTTATCAGCATTGTCATATCTTCCAAGGCACATATAACTATTCCTGCTGAAATTCAACAAATAAAAAGCTATGCCATGAAGATAAGGTCAACAAGTAAGTATAAAACTCAACTTAGTAAATAATGTTCTAAGTGAAAGATAGACACCAGGAGGTAGTAAACCCAGCAGGTTGGCTTAAGGCAGTCCAGGGGATGCTCCTGGCGGGAGATTTAAATATAGGCAGACATCAATGGACTCATAGTGATCGAGGCTGCACAAAGAACTTTCCTTCCCCTGAGGAATTCCATATATGTGGATGAAACGCGTAGGACTTGTTTTTAACCATTATTTTGCTGGTATTATTTTATTTAATGCTCATTTTTATCACTCCTGAAATCCTGGATAGCAGAATTGTACATGGACAACAAGATATCGTGATATGTTGATATTTTAAATCATTCTGTGAGTGCAATATGCATTAAAGCTGTGTTTCATTAGTACAATCTACTGTCTAGGTGGTATATTACACATACGCAACAGTTGGCTATAATATTCTATTACACTATATGTTATTTTTATTTATAGATAGTTGGTGTAGATTTTAGGGTCAACCTTAAGGTTTGCTGCCAGTGCAACATTACAGGATGAACCAAGACCCAGGGTGCTGTGGCACCAACTAGGTCAGCAGATAAGTTCAGCAAACTCAACTGGCCTACAATATAGGAGGCCACAGGAGGGGCATATGCAGGTATATGCAAATGCCCGGTGGGCCGTGGATCTCACAGGATCTCCCCAGCCGGTCTATTCAGGGCCGGCACTATCCAAACGCTGGCCCCGCTGTGTTCCATGATGGGCTGGTGGGGAGATTAAAGATCTCCCTCACTGGCCCACATGTAGTATATTGTGGCCGCCGGCGGGTGAGAGAGAGAGGGAGACAGGAGAGGAGCCTGGAGAAGCTCTATCTTGCAGCTCCGCTGGGTTCCTCTTGCGAGATTCGGAGCGTTGCCATGGCAACGCTCTGGTTCTCCCAAGTGTGAACTTAGCCCCACAGGCTAGAGTTCACTCACCACTAGCACCTCCAGGGATGGCAGCATGGTCCCCCCCTCCCAGGCTAAAGGTAAGAAGGGAGTGGGGATATAATCAATGCTTCTTTATTTATTTATTTATTTAAAAAAATAATAATATGTAGATATTAATCTGCCCCAACACAAAATCCCTCCAAACATATTCACACACCAGCACCCTCACTCACACACACATATACACTGCACCCCTGATACTCACAGAACCATCACTCACACACACAAACACACACAATGCATCCCTGGCATTCACTGCACCCTCACTCTCACACACACACACACACACACTGCACCCTCACATGGACAATCACATAGAACTCTCACTCAAACACCACATCCTCACACACACTGCACCCCTCACACACACAGCACCCTCACACACACTGCATCCCTCTTGCACATGCACTACACACCTCACACACACACACACATCACCCTAACACACACAGCACCCTCACACACACACTGCACCCTTGGCACTCACAGCACCCTCACACACACACACTGCACCCTCACACACAGCTTCCTTGCATGCACATAGCACCCTCACTAAAACAAAGCACCCTCATACACATGCTCCACCCATCACTCACACACAGCATACACCCAGCACCCTTACCCACACAACACCCTCTCACACACACTGCACCCCTATTGCACATACACTACAACCCTCACACACACACTGCACCCCACTTGCACACACACTACACCCCTCACTCACATTCACACATCGCCCAACAGATACAGCACCCACACACACACACTGCACCCCTGACACTCACAGCACCCTCACACACACACACACACACACACACAGCTTCCTCAAATGCACATAGCACCCTCACTCTAACACAGCACCCTCACACACACTGCACCCATCACTCACACACAGCACACACACATTGCACCCTTCACACACACACAGCACCCTTATCCACACATCATCCTCACACACACTGCACCCCTATAACACACATGACACCCCTCACACACACTACATCCCTCACACACACACTGCACCCCTCTTGCACACACACTACACCCCTCACACACACACATCACCCTAACACACACAGCACCTTCACACAAACACACACACACTGCGCCCCTGACACTCACAGCACCATTATTCACACACACACACACACGCACTGCACCCCTGACACTCACGACACCCTCACATACACACACACACTGCACCCATGAAACTCACAGCACCCTTACACACACACACACACACTGCACCCTCACACACAGCTTCCTCACACGCACATAGCACCCTCACTCAAACACAGCACCCTCACACACACACACACACACACACTGCACCCCTCACACAGACAGCACCATTACTCACACTGCACCCTCACACACACTACACCCCTCACACACACTACACCCCTCACACACACTACACCCCCTCACACACACACACACACACATCACCCTGTGTGTAACAATAACATCTGGAATGACCTTAGTCTAGTGTGATGCAGAGATAGAAATTTATGTTGCGTTATATCCCTGCTTCTTGCATACACAGCTCTGCCACCCATCTCATTAGCTTTACAAAGTGGAGAATGCATTGTAGGCAGGTATGACATAGGAGGGAAGAGGGAGAGGCAGAATGAAGAAGATCCAGAGAAAGAATAGAGGAAAGAGAGAATATGACAGACTTAGAGGCAGAATAGGGAGAGAAACAGATGGGGAGATACAGAATTGAGAGAAGGAAGGACAGACTAGAGGGAAGGGAGACACAGAATGGGGGAGAGGAAGAGACAGAATGGAGAAGCTTAGGGGCTAGGAATAGATAGCAAGCTGCACGGGGGGCACCTAAGTAGATGAAAAACTTCTAGCTACAAATTTGAAAATATTACTATAGAACAAAAGAAAAGTTTCTTCCATAATCACAAGAAGTCCTGAGAAACTGATCATTAGAGTTATGTAGAAGAACCAATAGACTTCCCTTAATATATACATGACATTTTTGTAAACTAGTTGTTATTCATTATATAATAAAAATGTTATTGCATACTATATGTGGGTGCTCTAATAGAACATGTTTATTCATGGGCAAAAGTTGTTTCACACACTTGTGCATGTAAATGTTCACCTGCACTAGCATATAAAGCCAATAAATGAGAAAAGCATATTGTTTAAGAAAATGTGTGGTCCTGAAAAACATGGAAAATGTCAAAAGCAACAAAAAAAAAGAGAACAAACAAAATTAAATAATACGATGGCAGGCATTTTGCAAATCTCTCAGCAATTTATAAAAAATGCTTTTAATAAAAACTGTATAAATGGCATAACAGCCATAGTTATACAATGATATGCTGATTTTCTTTTGTAGATACTTCTATAAAATTTGCTGGAATATTGGCAAATACAGTTGTTGTTTTTTTTTTCCAATATCTATGAAGTAAAATAAGGGTAAGACAAGTTTAATGTGTGTTGCCATTGCAGATTTATGAATATATTGTATCTTTTTTTTGTGATTGGAATTTATACTCAGGTGACCCCCAACACATTAATAGTTGTTTTAATCTCTTTAAGTGCTGTATAACAAAACACCAAAATGATGATGATTAAAACCCAATGTCAACGGCTAGAAAGTCCTGGTGACCTTCCCTATTAACTTCTATTGATGCTAAAGCTGAGTGGATATTGAAGCAATCAAAGACATGAGACAGCAAACTCAGTGTTGATTGAAAGTTGAGTAATGCAGTGAATTTTCAAAAGCTTATAGACAGAAGGTCAAAGTAAACCAAATTAACCTGTGTAATACCATACGGGCTCGCAACTAATTTCTCTTCAATCAATCAGCACAAACTAAGCCATCAATAAAAATTCAGTAAACATTTTTTACATAACACGTACATTTAAACTTAAAATACATCTCTTTACCTTTCAGCTAAGTACTGTATATATTGTCTAAACTGCTACAGGGTATTGTCAAAACTCAGAATTGTTCCAACTTGAAAAAACGAATTCAAAACTAAGGTTAAAAAGTCAAGTTGTGACCATAGCTAGGCTGGAGAATTTTTAAATATTAGTTATTTTTGCAAGAGTTGGATGTACAATTAAACAAAGTAGTTAACGCTGCAGTGAAAAGATATACCCTTGCCACCTGTGGTGCCCAAACCAAAGCTGCTCAGTCTGGTCTTTAAAGGCTGGCGCTAGAAACGGGAAGGAGGTGGATTTAGGGACATCGTTAGGGTTTCAACTCACAGACGTGCTCACTACACTACGTGCAAGTGAAGACTCCCAATCTGTTTGTCATCATTGCACGGATGTAATTTTTGCACAGGATAAACATTAGGGAACCTTAAACAGAGTTCCTGGCTTCCTAAGACATGTGTGATAGAGGTGCAACTAGCCCCCATAACAATAGTACACATTTCCCTATTTTGGCAAGATGAAACACTGTGCAGTCTTGCTAGCCCCATGACCAGATCTAAAAGTAGAATTGGTCATGGATGTTGGAGTAACCCTTTAAACGAGTTCAAAACCAAAACAGTTTAAACAATTAATAAACATTGTCTTTTGACTGTTCCTAAGAGGGAAGACGTGGATAGATTACTAATAAATGTGTTTTTTTCTGTCAATCTTTTATACATGTATCTTTTCAGTGTGATTTATCTAGTACTATTTTTGTAAAACTAGTATGGTATTAACGTTGGCTGAATTTAAACAACTGAAATTAGTAAGATACAATATTAAAGATACACTCCAGGCACACATACCTCTTCTGCCCATTGGAGTAGTCTGGGTGCCAACTCCCACCACCCTTAAACCTGCCTGTGTAATTATTGCAGTTTTTATAAACTGCAATAACTACCTTGCAGAGTTAGGTCCTCCTCTAGTGAATGTCTATCAAACAGCCACAAGAGGGACTTCCGTGTTCTTATAACATGAAAAGTGTTTTAAACGACACTGGAATCCCCATAGAAAAGCATTGAATAATGCTTTCCTATGGGGAGGTCTAATGTGCGCGTGGCCATTGCTACCAAGTACTTTTAATATAGAAAAAAATATTATCATTAATATGAAACATGGTCTCCAAAATAGCACAGCAATGTATTATACGAAACAGCAATTTTGTGCAAAGATTTGTGTTTAGATTGCTATTACAAATAAAAATGTAAAAAAAAAAAAAGATGTGGTAAAATTAAATTCAATTTTAGTTTATAATCTATTCATCCATTAAATAAAGATCTGAAGAATATATATATATATATTGTTGGATTGTGTTGTATTTTATTGTATTGAAAATCATCCCAGACTTCTATACCATTCACCAGTTTGTCACTACTGGTTGACACAGGTTACCGTTAATTTTGCTGCCATATCTTGTTAGTGATTCATGCAAGAAATCTATGCTTGTTTTCCCTCTTGTTTTCTGTTTTCTATACGTAACTCTCATACATGAGCTTACAAACAGATGTTATTTATTAACTGTGACATCTCTCATTTGGAGAATCTAAAGGGATGTCATGTTAAAGAAACCAATATAAATACAGTTAAAACACATATTTCCTCATAAAGCAGTGGTTTGAAATGAAACTTGACATCACATAAAGTAAATCCAATATGCACACACGCACATAGCTTTGATTCTCTCTTTGTCTATCATTCTGCTATACATACAATACACCAAGACAATTCCATTAGCTAAGGACCATCTGGAACCAATTAAGAAGTTATAATATCCCTCTGTCTCCCAACTTTCCTGACAAGACAGAAAAAAACTTTTAACGTTCACTGTTTTTTTTTTTTTTTATCCCCAGACAGATAGCAAACCATAAGAACAGTCTACATTTTTAAGCAATGTATTTTTTTTTTTCAATGATCCTTAAATTCAATCAGAGATGGTGCTGGGGTTGGGGCTTCAGGCGCTGAAGTCCTAGATTTTGGGGTTCTTTAATCCAGGATGTTTAAAGGTGGTGTTGGAGAAGTGGGATACATGTTATTGTTTTTTTACATCAGACAGCTGATTCTCAAAAAAAACACCAGATATACACAAAATAATACTACATGCTATTAAAAGAGTGGAGGGGCATGGGTGGTCCTCCTAGATGAGATCCTGAAAGGGAGTTTCTGTCCTTTACCTCTTCTCCATTGTTTGGTTTTGTTGTTGTGTGGTTAGGTAGGATTACATTTGATACTAGGTAATGCAGGGTGATTTTATTTAGTCTATTTTATTTATTGTCATTGAATAGTTGGCAACATTTTAAAAAGAGATACGCATAAGACTCCTAGAGGGGATCCTTAGGAGTAGAGGTCATCAAGTCTTCTTTGGGCTCAAGCCACAGGTGTTTGTGGAACCTAACAACACCTCTGTGCTTTGGAAAAATAAGGCTTCATAACCACACATCTTAAGTTCCATTTAAAAAAATATAAAACAACCCATGTTCAGGCATCAACAATGTGCCTCTGTAAGGTAAGTGACATATTTACATATTATATATTTAATGAATATATAATATATGTTATTTTTTAACTCCTCTTTTCCTTCTATTGGCTACTTCTTCTCACTTAAACTATGAATCAAATGAGAAAAGTGCCTATCAATGTACTGCAAAATATATACATAGTATTTTTACTCATTTGGTTTACCCAATTATTATTTTTTCCAAAACTATTGCATAGATGAAACCAGCTTGATCTGAGCTTGGACCCACCAAAGGGCAGGCTATTTCAGCTGCTGCCCGTTCTCAAAATACTCTTGCACCCCGTTTTTTTGCTCTCCACAAGTTTAAAGGGCAATCCAGAAGTGGACCCCTTGCTCACAGTGCCTAGGGAGATATCAGCTATGCCTCACTGATGATGCATAACAAGGCTGAAACGATTGTCTGGGATTGCTGTGTCTCTCGTGCAGGGGGAACTTGCTGGCATTTCAGATCTGGACTGCCCATATTGGTGGGACCAGTCTGATATGCTTCAGATATGTTCTCTCTGTAATGGCACAAGATGAGCTAAAACCAGCCTGAGATCTGAGCGGGGACCCACCGAAGGGAAGGCTATTTTAGCTGCTGTCTGTTCTCAGTATACTCTTGCGCCCCGTTTTTTTGCTCTGGATGAAATTTGTACCACACAAAACATCTTTTGAATGAATCCTGAAATGACTGAAACAATGCTTTTTTTCTGACTAATTGATTTGGAAAAGCCACATTTTTCCCTATACACACGTCTATAAAATATTATAGCCCATAAAAGAAAACTAAATCATGTTTTTAGTTTAGTAAGTGCCAACATTCTTTGCAGCTCAGTACAATGGACAAATACAATATATGAGCAGCCGATGGGGAAAAAAAAGAAGAATGCACAGACGAGGAGGGCCCTGCACAAATTATTTCTGTGCATGAATTCTCAGTAACCATGACATTGTGCATATTTTCATTTTCATCTTTTATAAAAGATAATTGTAACTGACATGTTTGTGACTGATGAATAATGAATGAATAAAATGCTAAATAATGCAAAATACTAAAAAGAAAACATGATATTTGTTCTAATATAAACAACATATAACACAAGCATATACATGGTTTTGGAACAGAATATATATATATTATGTTGGCAGATTAGTCCATTGAGTTTACCCATTCTGCTGTCTGTCTGAAAGCCCAGGCTAATTTGCTCACCAGGAGATATTTGTGCATTTATTATTCCATTACTCTGTTTATTCTATAGGTCTTTTCATCTGTTGCCATTGCTCTATCGTGTCTGCTTGAATCCACTGCATGGTAAGAGGAAGCTAAGAATGAATAACAGTCAGTGATCAACAGAGGCAGCAAATATTGTCAGTTGCAAATACATGTCAAGACAAGCAGCATGCATTAAAAAAATCAACTCAAGGTCAGAATTAGGAACCATTTCAATTCTAATTCATCTTGAGATTTCAGCTTTGACACTGTTGCACATAGAAGGCTTATCAATAAACTGCAATCTTTAAGTTTGGATTCCAATATTGTTGAATGGGCAAGGCAGTGGCTGAGTGACAGGCAACAGAGGGTTGTAGTCAATGGAGTATATTCGAGGCATGGGCTTGTCACCAGTGGGGTACCTCAAAGATCTGTGCTTGGACTCATTCTCTTTAATAGTTTTATTAGTGATATTGCGGTAGGTATTGATGGTAAGGTAGGTCTTTTTGCTGATGATACTAAGATATGTAACAGGATTGATGTTCCAGGAGCCAAATGACAAATGATTCAGGTAAACTAGAAAAATGGTCAGAGCTGTGGCAACTGACATTTAATGTGGATAAGTGCAAGATAATGCATCTTGGACGTAAAAACCCAAGGGCAGAGTACAGAATATTGAGAGTCCTAATCTCAACATCGGAGTAAAGAGATTTAGGGGTAATTATTTCTGATGACTTAAATGTAGACAGACAATCTAATAGAGCAGCAGGAAATGCTAACAGAATGCTTTGTTGTATAGGGAGAGGTATAAGCAGTAGAAATAAGAAAGTGCTCATGCCATTGTACAGAACACTGGTGAGACCTCCCTTGGAGTATTGTACGCAGTACTGGAGACCGTATCTCCAGAAGGATATTGATACCTTAGAGATATTTCAGAGAAGGGCTACTAAACTGGTTCATGGATTACAGAATAAAACTTACCAGGAAAGGTTAAAGGATCTTAACATGTATAGCATGGAGGAAAGACGAGACAGGGGGGATATGATAGAAACATTTAAATACATAAAGGAAATCAACACAGTAAAGGAGGAGACTATAATTAAAAGAAGAAAAACTACCACAACAAGAGGACATAGTCTTAAATTAGAGGGGCAAAGGTTAAGATCAGGAAGTATTACTTTACTGAGAGGGTAGTGGATGCATGAAATAGCCTTCCAGCTGAAGTGGTAGAGGTTAACACAGTAAAATAGTTTAAGCATGCGTGGGATAGGCATAAGGCTATCCTAACTATAAGATAAGGCCAGGGACTAATGAAAGTATTTAGAAAAGTGGGCAGACTAGATAGGCCAAATGGTTCTTATCTGCCGTCACATTCTATGTTTCTATGTTTCTATGTTGATAGAACTCCAAAACATATGAATGCTGCCTGGTTATAACCAGGAGTTCTAACCAGGCAGCACTCCCAGAGGTACTGAATTGTCATGCAGTTTGGTTTTATGAGTATCATCTTACCATTTTTTTTAGAGTTTGTTTCCCCCTTCCGGCTATTACACCATTTGTGCCTTGGAAATTATCACTGTTGCATTAACCACTCACAGTCGTTTTGGAACTGTTCATATTGAGAATTGTAGAGTGCAACTTGTAAATAACACTTCAGCTAGTGTTCCCTACAATAATACCTACCAATCTGCAGGATCTCAGGAAAGATAGGTCAGGTGCAACAAAAATATCTTTAGAGACCTTTCAGTGGCATCCCTCTATTTATTTTAGATATTGTCGATCTTTTTATTGTTTGCCATTTTTGCATTATTGTTGAGGTTACATTACTCCTTAGTTACGTAAATTAAGTTCCTTTAGCTTTAGAGCTTGGATTTTAATAAAGCTACAATTTTTTTTATTTTTTTTTATCTTTTGGAACCTACTTAAAAGAGAAAGTGATACATTCTTTTTTATATGATACGGATATATTGTGGATTAAAGAATTAGATAACCCTATATCATTTACACATATTAAATAATATATTTCTTCAGCTATTTTAATGGACCAAAAGAGACAACATGAGATGAGCAGATGGAGTTATCTCAACCCCAGACAACACATTGAGCCATATGGAAAAGCCAATAAAACGAACTGTGACAACAGTGTAACATCAACATCACAGCTTGACAATACAGTTCAGAAAGAGAGAACTATCTCAACTCAATAAATAGTTCCTTGTGCATTGCCTGCTATTGCCTTTTAGAAGGACAAATTCATTATCATACCAGTACAAATTAGGTAACATAAACCAAACATCTAATGTACTATCAAACAAACCGTTCTTCTCTCCTCTGGGCAAACTGCTGTTGCAGGACTGCTGGTTTTGTAATCATGTCAGAGGCTTTTAAGTGGAGCACAGCCTCCAAGACTCAACCACTGGAAAGGTTTTGGTTCTGATGAATATTATTATAAAACTGGGGAACACATTATCTAGTCTTTGGCTGCAATGCAATGTAGATGTGTTTGCTGGAGGGACTTTGCAGAACTTTCATTAGAAATAAAAGTAAAATAAACTCAATAAAAGACAGTGTGTCAACAAGCAAATTAAGAGTTTTTTTTTTTTTTACATGGAGTCTTTGGCTGCCTGCCTAAATCAATTTAAATTTAACTTTCTGCCACATTTATTTCTTTGTGTTGAATTTGAATTGTGCACAATGTCAGAGCTTCTGAACACTAGCATTTAACTAATAGATCATTCTTTATCCTTGCTGAAGAACACAATGAATTTTTTAAATCTTGTAATCATCTTGCCCTTTTGTCAGACCTGTTGAGATTTCAATCAAATTTACAGCATGCATGTCGATGAGGTTGGTTCAGAAGATGGAATATATATGTTTTTGATTGCTAAATATTCAAAGTCAGATCTTGCATATACTTTTTCATCATTACATTATTTAATAAGCTCTTTCAGGAAATAACTCTGATTTAATCACTTTGGTTCCAGTTCAATGAAAAAAAAAAATGTAGGGCTAGATACTAAAGGTCTTTAAGGGTCATATTGTATACTAGACATTTTTGAACTAGAAAACAATATTTAGTACTGCTACAACATATATTATGGAAATACAAGAGTTTTCTGATATGGAGTAAGGGAAAAAATGTTGCCCATATTTACACTAAATAATACTCATGACAAATAATCCAAGGTCATCAATTGAGACTTAAGGAAAGGAAATTTTACTTAATGCAAAAGGAATAGTTGAGAAAATTAGAATAAAGCAGAAACTGAATAATTTCCCTAGAACCTTGAAAAACTGCATTTCATTGTAGTTATTTGCCTCATAGGCCTGCTGGCAGGGGCTGCCCATCCAGAAAGGGTGTTAACAGAAGACATTTACAATAAGAAGAGGCTGTAACCACAGCCAGAGTAAATAGTATAACTAGTGGACATAAAAGATTAGACCCATGGGTGCAAGGAAACATACACACATGCCTTACCCTACGCCTAAATAGATGTACCTATAAAACTGTTTCTGCATATACTTTATTTTATGTGTACTTTGATTTCCATGGCAAATGATAGATAGATAGATAACCTTTTGTTAGGTCAATACAAATGTCTCAAACAAATGTTACTTCACATGTGCCATTATAGAGGGTACATATACCATGCATATGTCAGATTGATTTTACCCCTCAAAATGACCAAGAACCAAAATTGTAGGTTAGTCCATTCAACATGAGAAATGTAGCAGTCTTTCACCTGGAGGTGTGGCTGATACTTTTCAATGAGGTGTGGCTGATACTCTTCTATGTATAGTGAGTAAGAGGTCTACATCTGGATTACTATTTTGATTTGGGGAGATTTTAAGAATTAAAAAAAAAGTAGGATATTAGAGAAAATTAGAACTGGCAGCAAACATGCAGGTAATGTATTCTACACCAAGCCCACTCTTATTCAGTACGAGACTAAAGTGACTGACTCTCAGTGTCTTTGAAACGAACACATAGTTGTCTACAGTCCGCATTTACTAGGACCATCCCACATTTTAGGGTAATGTTTCAGCAAATATTGGTCTTGGGGACCTTTCCTGAATTTTGTCATCTGCTGACAGATTTCAACATGCATAAGGGGACTGAGCATGAGGACCACACAGAAAGCCCATCAGCAGTGCTCCGTGCATAGCCTGCTGGAAGAGGCACGCTCTCAGTCAGCCTGTCCACCATTTTGCCATGTGGACCCATCATCTTGATGGGCAGATCGCCTCCTTTAAAGGACAGAGTCACACATTGCATGACCGCACTCTTCCCTGCCTACCTGTTGGCAAGCATGAAACAGGTACTGATCTGAGCCACAGGTGCAGACTAGTGATGGAGCAAAAATAAAGCTTAATGATGCTTGATGGGCTGTATTTTGGAGATATATAAGGAGATAATAATAATAAACACACATTATACATTTTACAGATGGACCAGGTCTTTTTAAATCCAATTCAAGGTTACCATGCATTTGTACAGAATCAATGCTGGTATATAATGAAATAGTTATAGATCCCTTTGTCATACAACTCTACTTACATGAGAATAATTATATTTAGAAACTGGAAAAAGACCACTGTCTAGAGACTTATTTATTTATTTCAAATGCACCTTTAAATTAAAATGGAACGTGTCTAAAAGATTGCTACACGTGGCGATCACGAACAATCTTGGTGACAAAATAATTCTAATACACACTGTTCAATTTCACACATTTCTGTTTTCCCATCAACACCAGTTTTTTTTTCTACAAATACATATGTCACAGTATATTTTAGCAATCACTTCAAAAGTTCAGTGTGGTTTTTCATAACTAGCTTTGTATTTTAACAAAAGGAACCATTCTTTCACCTCTGTCATTTCCACAAGACTTAATTTATTGACTACAGTCTTAAGGGAACAACATGCCTCGGGATATTTTTTCCTCTTACTAGTAAGTCAACATAGCCACCATCCAACCATTAAATCCCAGAAACTCCCTGTCACGTTACAGTCTTATGTTTAAAAGTTCTGAATAATGAATGCTGATTCTGTGTGTAGATAAGCAGTAACCTCTTTACTTGCATGAAAATAATTAGCATCCAACATATATCAATTTTATTATAATATGCAAGAGAGTTGTTCAGCCAAAGGCCCACAATTAGATATAGCCCTATGGGTTTATAGCACAGTTGTAGTATCACTGATGAGCCCGCAAATCCCACTATTGTACAATGATCTTTAATCTCTTAAAGACCACTTGGAGTCTTTGCTATAACAAGCTGAGTTTTTATTGTGTTATTAACGAGATATAAAATACACACAGTCAAATAAAAAGTGCATGTCACTATACATCAGCAATACAGTTGGACACTAAATAATGGAATGGGGAGAATGCAGATGTATTACACAAAGAAAAGGCTTGCTAATAAGCAGCCTCCATTTTTTTTTCAATTTAAAGGAACACTATAGTGTCAAGAACACAGACTTATATTCCTGACTCTATAGTGTTAAACCCTTTATCTCTCATAAAAAAAGGTATTTTACGAGGTGGGGCCTGACTGTCATGGAGAGATGTGTATTGCTAGAGCTCCTCTATTGAAAAAAAAAAGCAGCTTTCTACTTTATTCAACTTGATTTTACTCGCACTTACCTGCTTCTTGACCCAGCTGAGAGTCCCTGCAGGGTTCAAAGTTTCGATGAGAGCTCACCTGTACTATGACTGGGAAAATGCGGCCTAGGCCGCACTAGGTGGGAGAGGTGGCCGAACTCTCAGGCTGGGTATGCCCATTGGCACTTTGCACTGTGCGGTTGCCCCGTTACCCCCCCTTTGGAATGGTGGCGGTGATCCCTGTTCATCCATGGGAGGCTGTCCTGACCTAACAAGTACATGGAGTGAAGCAATGTCGGCTGATGCCAAATACAGCAATACACCTAAGATGGCCGATACCGCCTGGAGACCCGGCAACACGGGGGAAATGCAGTATATCTTGTCCAGGTTAGACAGAATATTCAACTGAATCTGGCAGAGAGTGGAGGGCAGGATGCAGCACCCTGACTAAAGGCAGATGAGTAAACACTCACTGTGAAAGCCAATGCCTAATCTGCAGCAGAAATTTACGTCCCAGGCCATACACAAATCCCCAACATGGCGGTGAGCCAGGATGCACATATTGCGTTGGTGCAGGGCAGCATACAAGAAGACGCTTTTGAGGTCCAGCACTGGGACTCTTAAACTGGCAGAGGTACGCGGGGAGACCCTGATCCTGACATACGGCATGACACACCCACATATGTTGTTGCTCAGAGGCCTATCATGTGTCCTTACAATTGCTGGACTCTGCCATGCCCCTGGTTGGAGTTGGTTGATCTGGGTTCTGGGCTACATCAGGAAGAACTCTTAGCCTTTCATCTTGCCTCCTCAATACCAAATGTATATGAAGGAATTAGTGTGACACCATCTGAGTGAAGGCCCCTGGAGGTGTTCCTAGACAGTAATATCAACAGTGCTACATTATAAACATAGAAACATAGAAACATAGAATGTGACGGCAGCTATGAACTATTTGGCCCATCTAGTCTGCCCGATTTTTTAAATACTTTTAATTAGTCCCTGGCCTTATCTTAAGTCTAGGATAGCCTTATGTCTTTCCCATGCATGCTTAAATTCCCACACTGTGTTAACCTCCAGCACTTCAGGTGGAAGGCTATTCCATGAATCCACTACCCTCTCTGTGAAGTAATACTTCCTGATATTATTTTTAAATATTTGCCCCTCTAATTTAAGATGATGTCTTCTTGTTGTAGTAGTTTTTCTTCTTTTAAATATAGTCTCCTCCTTTACTGCATTGATTCCCTTTATGTATTTAAATGTTTCTATCATATAACCCCGTGTCGTCTTTCCACCAAGCTATACATGTTAAGATCCTTTAACCTTTCCTGGTAAGTAAAAAGTCTTCAGGAACATGCTGTACTCACCAGAACAACAACATTAAGCTGTAGTTGTTATAGTAACTATAGTGTCCCTTTAATGATAAAGCTCAACAAACAAAGTGATTAATGTTATACGACAGAAATATATGATTAGTGTAAGGAAACCAAGTATAATTAAACCTCCTTCGGTAGTTTCCTCCCGAACCGCCAGAGCCTAGTGAATATAGCTCTCCATTCGGTAGTTGAAGTAGACGAAATCCATAAGAAATACAAATAGCTTCATAAGATAAATCCATTAATAAAGCATACGAATCCCCAAACATCAGCCGAAGTCAAGAAGAAGGGTACAAATAGAACTAGCTTTAATTATCACACACAGGCTTTTATGCAAGGGGACATCCCACAGGGAGGGACACAGTATAACCAATCAAGTACAGTAAAAACATAAAACACACCCAGCACAAACATACAATTCCCTCCCTGGAGATAACCAAGTCTGATAAAGTAATAACTTGATTATCTCCAGGCAGAAAAATCACAGTTTTCACCAATATTTGGAACACCCCTTTATACATGAGGTATCCCCACAAATAATATGTCCCCTGACAGCCCCGATCTGGGTGACCAACATATTCAAATTTCACCCAGATCGGTTCAGGGGTTCTCAAAAACCATGGAAGTCTTCTGTGACCGGTTCACCGTGAGTGGGCTGCCCAAAATAGTTCCACAAGTTTGAGTGGTTTTGCCGGTCACTTCAGTAGAAGGGAAAAAACGAATAAAGTACCGAATGGATCCCCCTGGCTCCTAGCAGCGTTTGTTCCCCTCATTCGTATGCACAAACATACCGAATAGCGCTCTTCTAGCTAACCGGTACATATAGATCCAGCGTTCGTGTGTTTGAGACCGGTGTTCGGGAAGTCGAGTGTCCGATTTTAGTTCCAGACACTCGACGACCAAGTCCCGCTGCCTTTGTTCATCTGAAAAAAGATGGCCGTGGTTTTCTCAGCCACGTGGCGTTCGGTAGTACGAACGCAGGCCGCACACATAGAGGGTTTAATTGAAACAGGCTTTGAAGTTTAATGAGCCAGGGGGTGGTCTTTGTTCGGTAGTTACATCTACCAAATGTAGAATTAAGAAATATTGAATAAAAAGGGGAATTTCTTCACAATTAGCATTCCACATATTTACTAACATGTATTTGTAAAATAATGGCAGCAACTCTAGATTCCTAATTTCATAAAAAGCAAGCTTCCTATTCTTGCAGTATTACACTAGTCCACACATTCTAAATCTACAGATTAACTCAAGAAGACAGCAGCTAACAGACTGCATGTTCTAACCTCTCCTTACTTACACGCAATTTAGTTTTACTTTTTCCATCTCCTAAAAAAAACAACAAGAACAAATCATTCCATCCAGCTTTCATGTGTTTGTTCTTTCTTCAAACTAATTCATTGCAATAATCTTCCTGACATGGCATTATTATTGTATAAAATACTTCATCTGAAATAATGTGTGTTGTTTTTTTTTTTTTTAAACAGTAGCCTGGATGTATCTGGGTGCAGCAATGTTGTTTATTTTTCCATACTTAGGAGTATATGTCTATAGAATGTTCCAAATACATAGAGTTTGATATGGAATGCCCTACTTCTGTTTAATGTTAACAGCAAATCTCTTCAGAATTGTTGTTGTTTAAATAAACTGAATATTGATTACCAACAAATGGTATGTGAAATGTAGAAGAGCTATGGACGCATACCTAAAACAACTTATGTTCAGGCTGCCAGTGATCTGCATAGCTAGGTAGACCATCTGCTTTGATATTTAACTACTTAGTTACATTCAAAAGCAAGAAAGGAAGGTTACAATATGTTGTGCATGCAAACATATACACCATCTGCCAGTTGGCTTTTGCAAGCCTTTTTTCCTTCATCATACAGCTTGAAGACAAAACTTTGTGGACTAATTAAATAATGAGATACTGTATTTACACATATGTAATATACAAACATATACTTTTAAAAGTGTAAGTATAAGTTATTTGTTGGTCCTAACATTGACATAAATGTTTTCTTGTAATATAACAGTCATTGGCGTCCGCATGGGGTGGCAAGACTGGGCATTTTTTAACTTGCCCCTTCAACACAGGCAATTTTCCCTCAGACTGTGATAGGTGCTGACAGGGCCGGCCTTAAGCATTTGGGCGCCCTGTGCAAAAAATCTTCACAGCACCCCCCCTTCCCGTCCCCCCTCCCCCACTCCTTACCCCTTCCCACACACCCTGTCACACACACACACACACATACACGCAGACAGTCACACACACACGCGCAGACAGTCTCACACACACACACACACACACACAGGCAAACAGACACACACAGGCAGACAGCCACACACACACACAGTCAGACACACACACTCACTAACAGACAAACACACTCACAGACACACACTAACAGACACACACACACACTAACATACACAGACACACTAACATACACAGACACACACTAACATACACAGACACACACTAACAGACACAGACACACACTAACACACACAGACACACACACACACACACACTAACAGACACACACTAACATACACAGACACACACTAACATACACACACACACACTAACAGACACACACACACTAACAGACACAGACACACACTAACATACACACACACACACACTAACAGACACAGACACACACTAACATACACACTAACAGACACAGACACACACTAACATACACACACACACACACACTAACAGACACACACACACTAACATACACACACACTAACATACACACACACACACTAACAGACACACATTAACACACACACACACACACTAACTCACCCACATTAACACATTTTTTAACATTTATTTAGACCCCCCCCCCAGCCTCCTTACCTTTAGGAATGCTGAGGGGGGGGGTCTCTTCATCCCTGGTGGTCCAGTGGCTGCTGGGCTGGGCGGGCGGCGCTGGCGGGCGGCTGGCGAGGGAGCACTTCCTCTGAGCTGTATGCTCAGCTCCCTCGCGCGCTGCAGAGTGAGGCTGGGAGCCGGAATATGACGTCATATTCCGGCTCCCAGCCTCACTCTGCGGCGCGCGAGGGAGCTGAGCATACAGCTCAGAGGAAATGCTCCCTCGCCAGCCGCCCGACCGCCCAGCAACCAGGCATGTCTGTTAGCCGCAAGGCTAACAAGACATTTGCCTTGGGCATTTGGGGGCGGCTTTTTTTGCCGCCCCCTGGAAAATGCCGCCCAAGGCAAATGTCTTGTTAGCATTGCGGCTAACAGACATGCCGTGTGAGCTATGCAGCCGCAGGGCGCCCCCTGCACCATGGCGCCCTGTGCGGCCGCACAGCTCGCACACCCCTAAGGCCGGCCCTGGGTGCTGAGGGAGGTGCTGGTTGCTGGAGGGAGGCAGGGCCATCTTAAAAACATTATGGGCCCCGGGCAAATCAGTGCACTGGGGCCCTGCTTACACAACCACTCACAGAAAAAAAAATGTAAATTATCGATAAAAGTAAGCTTATATTTATTGGTACCTCCAGCAAATGCAATACATTTATACAATACAAACACACAGCTTGCTGAATACACATACACGGTCTGCTGAACACACAGATGGTTTGCTGAATACACACACACAGAATGCAGAATACGCACAGACTGCTGAATACACACACACGGACTGCTGAAAACATACACACAGAATGCAGAATACGCACAGGCTGCTATAAACACACAGACTGCTGAATACATACACAGAAACTGCTGAGTACACACAAACTGCTGAGTACACACACATAGACTGCTTATTACATGCACGCAGGCTGCTGAATACATGCAAACAGACTGCTGAATACATGTCCACAGACTGCTAAATACTGCTAAACACACACACAGATTGCTGAACACACACAGACTGCTGAACACAAACACACAGACTGCTGAATACACACAGACAGAAGATTACAGGTGTGGTGTGTGTGAGAGGTGCAGTGTGTGAGTGTGTGTCAGGAGTGCAGTGTGTGTGTGTGTGAGAGGGGTGCTGTGTGTGAGGTATGCTGTATGTGGAGGGGCTCAGTATGCGTGTGTAAGGGGTGCTGTGTGTGTGTTAGGGGTGTGCTGTGTGGGAGAGGGGTGTATTGTTTGTGAGGGGTGCTGTGTGTGAGGTGCTGTGTGTGCGAGTGAGGTGCTGTTTGTGAGAAGGCTGCTGTGTGTGAAAAGGGTGCTGTGTGTGAGAGGGGTGCTGTGTGTGTGTGTGTGTTGCTCTGTGTGTGAAGGAGGCTGTGTGAGAGAGGGGTGCTGTGTGTGTGAGGGGTGCTGTGTGTGTGTGAGGGGTGCAGTTTATGTGTGTGTGTGAGGGGTGCTCTGTGTGTGTATGAGGGGTGCAGTGTGTGTGAGGGGTGATGTGTGTGTGTGAGAGAGATGCAGTGTGTGAGAAGTGCTGCGTGTGAAGGGTGCTGTATGTGAAGGGTGCTGTATGTGAAGGGTGCTGTATGTGGGGGGTGCATAGGGATTTTTGTTTTTTTATTTAAAATACATTTAAAGAAAAAAGCTTAATGTCTCCCCCTTCTTACCTTTGGTGGAGGAAGGGTGGTCCAGTGGTGAGTACTATAGACCTTACAGCCTGCAGCACCTCTGGCTGCCGGCTATCACAGCAGAATGCTGTGTCAGAACTTTGCCATGGCAACGCGTGGCAATGCTCAGACCAGCATGCTCGCTGGAAGAACTGCCTCCCAGGTCCTCCCTCTCATGCAGCCTTGGGTCCTATTTCCCTCTCTCTCAGCAATAGAGGGCCTTTGGGACGGTGAGGGAGATTTTTGATCTTCTGTGACAGGTAGGTTTCAGCCCATGACAGTGAGTGTGTGCATGTGTGTGCCTGCTAGTGAGTGAGCTTGTATGTGTGTGTGTCAGTGAGCATGTGTGTGTGTCAGTGAGTTTGTAGTGAGCATGTGTGTGTCAGTAAGCTTGTCTGTAGTGAGAAAGTGGGTCAGTTAGTTTGTCTGTATTGAGCATGTGTGTGTCAGTGATATTGTCTGTAGTGAGCATGTGTGTTTGTCAGTGAGCTTGTCTGTAGTGCATGTGTGTGTTAGTAAGGTTGTAGTGATCTTGTGTGTGTCAGCTAGCTTTTCTATAGCAAGCATGTGTATATGTGTCAGTGAGCTTGTCTGTAAGTGAGGTTGTGTGTGTGACAATGAACTTGTAGTGAGCATTTGTGTATATGTGTTGTGAGCTTGTGTGTGTCAGTGAGATTATCTGTAGTGAGCATGTGTGTGTGACAATGAGCTTGTCTGTAGTGAACTTGTGTGTGTGTCAGTGAGTTTTTCTGTAGTGAGCATGTGTGTAAGTGAGCTTTTCTGTAGTGCACATGTGTGTCAGTAAGCTTGTCTGCAGTGAGCATGGGTATATGTGTCAGTAAGCTTGTGTGTGTGTGTCAATGAGTTTGTCTGTAGTGAGCTTGCGTGTGTGTGTGTCAGTGAGTTTGTCTGTAGGAAGCATGTGTGTGTCAGTGAGTTTGTCTGTAATGAGCATAAGTGTCAGTGAGCTTTTCTGCAGTGAGCATGTGGGTATGTGTCAGTGAGCTTTTCTGTAGAGAGCATGTGTGTTTCAATGAGCATATGTGTAAGTGAGCGTGTGTGTGTCAGCTAGCTTTTCTGCAGTAAGCATGTGTGTGTCAGTAAGTGTGTCTGTAGTGAACATGTGTATATGTGTCAGTGAGATTGTGTGTGTCGGTGAGCCTTTCTGTAGTGAGCATGTGTGTGTATCAGTGAGCTTTTCTGTAGTGAACTTTGTCTGTGGTGAGCATGTGTGTCAGTGAGCTTTTCTGTAGTGAGCATATGTATGTGCGTCAATTAGCTTGTCTGTAGTGATCATGTGTTTATCAGTGAGCTTTTCTCTAGTGAGCTTGTGTGTGTGTGCGTCAGTGAGCTTGTCTGTAGTGAGCGTGTGTGTGACAGTAAGCTTGTCTGTAGTAAGTTTGTGTTTATATACCAATGAGTTTGTCTGTAGTAACCTTGTGTGAATGTCAGAGTTTGTACTAACTTGTGCATGTGTACCCGTGAGATTGTGTCAGTGAGCCTATTTGTGTGTATCAGTGAGCGTGTGTTTTTATGTCAACAAGCTTATGTGTATCAATGACATCTGTCTGTCTGTGAGTCTGTGTATCAATGAGCTTGTGTGCTTGTGTCAGTGAGATTGTCTGTGTCTGTATGTGAGTATGCTTACTGTATAATTAAGTTTATTACACTGACAAAACTAATATTTTGCATTAGAAAAAAAAAACATACAAATAATTTATATATACACATACATACACACACTACATGGCACAATGACTTATGGGGCTGGCATACATATTTTTCCAGGGCTGCTTTGTATCCCCAGTACAGCCCTGCAAAAAGGGTCTGAGCATGGATGTCATTACAATTATGCCCCCACCCTGGACAAATTCCTGTGGATGCCCATGGTAACAGTTTAGAGCTATTTGTAATTAGATTACTCACAAAACTGGCCATCCACTTGTTGGTTTTCTTCCAGCTGCGTTCTATCACTTTTATATTCCTGGCATGTCTCCAGATTAGCTGAGGTTATCATCTCAGACCAAACTAGCTTCATTCCCAGGATCAACTCCAATAGACAGCAAACATTTGTCTTCATTCTCCAAGCTAAATCACACTGCGGGGTAACCCCCATGTCGTGACCCCCAGCATGCACAACCAAGATGTAAGAGGTCCATCCACAGACTGTTGGTTCTCACTGCAGCTCTCCTCCGTGACAAGAAGATATGGAAGTGAACCATCGGGAGGCAAATGTCAATGTAGAAGGCCTCTTTGAACCAACACCCATGCAGATGGCGACAATCTGAGTGAATTGGGAGCAAGAGAAAGGCAGATTCGATATATACACCTTATCATCAGAACCCAACCTGAAGAATACCAGCCTCCCTAACCAGATCCACTGCCTAGATGAACAAAGTGTATGAGACCAAACAGAGGGCGCTTTCAATGTCATCATTGACCGAGCCACCTTTTGGGTATGACAAGAGATGTATAAGTCAGAACCATTTCAGGACCATGCCTATAGGGGATACCCAAAAACACTACAGAGGAACTCTCATTAAGGGGCACCATCAGGCCATATTTTACCTCCCTGGCCAACTTCTCGTGAATCACCTCTAGAAAAGATGCAACCAACTTCATGTTGTGTAGGGACAATAACATCACCCTCAGAATAAATGGAATCTGAAACCTATGCACAAGCCTGTCAATCAAAAACTCAGCATCCGATTTACTACCATTGTGGCTTATCCATGGCAGCATTGCATTGCAAATCACTGTGGTTGTGACCCTTTGCTTCCGCCTCCGGCTCCCGCTTCTGGCTTTGTGCAAATTTATCCAATAATGCTCTAGATGTGGTGGGGCACATGTGGTGTCAAAATACTTCAAGTATGGAGAAGGCCTTAGAGCATAAACATACCCAGACAGGATGGAAGAAGGGCTGGGGACATCTTGGGTCGCTCGGGTTCTATGTTCTGTCTGCCATTTCTGCCCTGACACTGGTAGCCTGACCTACTGCACGGAATACTGAAATCCCCAGAAATCCTGGAGCAGGAACAGATAGATCAAAGGAAGGCCACGGACGATGCCCAATAGCTGCCCAGGGTAGAGGAAGATTGGAGGGAATGCCAGGCAGGACACCTATAGTGATCGCGTGCATGGAAATAGAACTCCCTGCTGAGCCCTTCCTATCCCTGGAGGCAAATGACTGGGACCCCCCCTAGCACAGAAGAGGTGGAGCCATGTCTGATGATGCCCCGTGAGGACCTTGCAGGGTGATGGGCAGACAAACGTTGGACCTGGGGGACCGAGAATAAGGGTGGCTCCTGGGGGGCCCACCTGCTTGGAGGGAGACCCATCCGACAATCTAGGGGCCTAGATCTGGGACATGAGTGCACTCAACTCGCCCGTGGCCTGGGAGGACTTAGCAGGAGAACCACTGAATCTGGATTGGAGGGAAAGAGGGGAAGGTGACCTAGCTCATGCCCACCCCAGTATCCCTCATATCTAGCAGGACCCGTAAGAGTGCCACTTCCCTCCAGAACCCACAGGCAGCCTGCATAGAAGATGGGCCTCCTCCACACCCCACCACCTCTGGTCCCAATACTGTGCACCAAGGGGAGCCTCAGTGCGCCTCTGGTCCCAATCCTGTGCATTAGGGGGAGCCTCAGTTCGGGGGAGCCTCAGTGTGACTGTGGGACTCCCATTGCCTAGATCCTTGCTGCTCTGATGGTGCCCGTCTGTGCTCCTGGATAGCACTCTCCTTCCAAAGTAGCTGGACAAATTCACCTCAGGCCCTGATTGAACAATTGGCATCCTTTAGCCAGGCACTGAGTGGGCTGTGTCGCTATGAGAAGAAGGTCCTGACTGGACCTCATGGTAATCACCAATATCTGCAGCCAGCTAAGCAGGCCTTGAGCATAGTTGATCGGGCCTCAGGTGTCGGCACCAGCCTACTCTTCACCAGTGCTCTGGGCCTCCTGACAGTAGGCCCCATGTGGACTGGGTCTAATAGGGCCTCCCAATGACATCACCCACTCCCGGACAGACAACTTCTTCATCCTTTGGGCTCAGGAGGGGATCTTCTGTCCCACACAGGCCATACAGGGCCTATAGTAAACGGTTCATCTTCATGAAAGCATGCCAGCTGAGCCTTTATGTGGTCCCTGTGATGGAGCTCCTGTACTCTGACCGAGTATCTGTGCTCAATCTGCTTCCTAGCCATGGGGGTGTCACGGTAGTTTACCCCAACTCGCAAGATTTAGTCCAACAATTGACAATATAGAGCAGAAATACGTCTTACCGGACCTTAGAATGGCCGGACTAGACGTAGAGGAGAGAAATACAGAGTCAGGAACAATCCAAGGTCAAGGGTACAAAGAGACAGCGAAAACAAGAACTAGCCAAGGTCTGGTACACAGTAATCAGTAAGCCGGCAAACGGGACAAAACAGGGATAAAGAGATAAACGGAGTCAGATACAAAGCCAAGGTCAAGTACGAAGAATCACAACTGAACACAACAAGTACTAAAGGGAACTGAAACAGAAACCATGATAGGGCAGGGAGTTAAGGGAGAGGTAAGTATAAATACCCTAACATTTAATTTGATTTGCCCCTGTCATATCCATGCCCCCAAAATATGAGTGTATGACAGGGGCCACTGGGAGACCGTTTGAGTTTTCGGCTCCCACTTCCCCTTTAAGAGTGTGGCCAAGACGCGTGGCACTCTCTTGAAGCTAGGCAGGACACGTGACCGCATCCCGCGGTCAGTGCCCGCCATCATCCGAGTGAGCCGCGCGCGGCGGGAACTGAGGACCTCGGCCGGCCCCTGGATAAGGTAAGTACCGCTACAGGGGGAGGGAGCCTGGAATGCTTTAATGCCAGTCACTGAGGCTTGACTGGGGTCTCTCTGGAGCTTTTCCACCTGATATTTTCCCAATAACAAAACATGCATAATTAAATTCATGCATGTTTTTATTTGTAGTATACCTACTAAATAGGGATTTTTATGTATTTATTTATATATAATTTGTTCAATGGTGTTAATCCCAGAGAAACGTCCCCCTTTAAAATAATATCAATTTTATTGGTTCTTAAGGGATAGTGATTTCTGACCAACATATCCACCATAGATATATGAAAGATTAGTGAAACTCCATAATAAAATGCTGAACAAAATCTAGATCTAGATTGACTTATCAAACTCAACATTAGCTTTCATATAATAAACACCAAAACATGTAGGGTCCCATGCAGTGGCGTACTAAGGGGGGGGGCGGGGGGGGCGGTCCGCCCCGGGTGCCATCCAGTAGGGGGGTGCCACACTCTGTCCCTCCTGCTGGTCGTCCTCTCCCTCGCGGCTCCGGCGCTCAGTGAGTGAGTCAGAGCACAGGGAGGGGATTCCCAGCCTGTGTTCTGAGTCATTAATGAGCACCAGGGATGCTGTTATGGAGTGTGCCAGCAGGGGGCGCAGAGCGTGCATTCTGCCAGGTTTCTCCCCTGCGGCCACTCTGCCTGCACCTCCTGCACTGCCTGGGATGGAGAGAGACAGCCATTGAATCATGGTAAGAAAATATTATTGTAAATTCACTCTCACCCCCTCCCTCAGTCACCCTGTCACCCCCCCACCCTGTCACCCCCCCTCACCATCTCACCCTGTTACCCCCCCTCACCCTGTCACCCCCTCCCTCAGTCACCCTGTCACCCCCTCCCTCAGTCACCCTGTCACCCCCCTCAATCACCCTGTCACCCCCTCCCTCAGTCACCCTCTCACCCCCTCCCTCAGTCACCCTCTCACCCCCTGCCTCAGTCACCTTCTCACCCCTCCCTCAGTCACCCTGTCACCCCCCTCAGTCACCCTGTCACCCCCTCTCAGTCACTCTGTCACCCTGTCACCCCCTCAGTCACCCTGTCACCCCCCCAGTCACCCTCTCACCCCCTCCCTCAGTCACCCTCTCACCCCCTCCCTCAGTCACCCTGTCACCCCCCCTCAGTCACCCTGTCACCAGTCACCCCCCTCAGTCACCCTGTCACCCCCTCCCTCAGTCACTCTGTCACCCCCCTCAGTCACCCTGTCACCCCCTCCCTCAGTCACTCTGTCACCCCCCTCAGTCACCCTCTCACCCCCTCCCTCAGTCACCCTCTCACCCCCTCCCTCAGTCACCCTGTAACCCCCTCAGTCACCCTGTCACCAGTCACCCCCCAAGTCACCCTGTCACCACCCTCAGTCACCCAGTCACCAGTCACCCCCCCAGTCACCCTCCCTCAGTCACCCTGTCACCCCCCTCAGTCACCTTGTCACCCCACTCAGTCACCCTGTCACCCCCCTCAGTCACTCTGTCACCAGTCACCCTGTCACCCCCTCCCTCAGTCACCCTGTCATCCCCCTCAGCCACTCAGTCACCCTGTCACCCCCTCAGTCATCCTGTCATCCCCCTCAGTCACCCAGTCACCAGTCACCCCCCCAGTCACCCCCCCTCAGTCACCCAGTCACCAGTCACCCCCCTCAGTCACCCTGTCACCCCCCCTCAGTCACTCTGTCACCAGTCACCCTGTCATCCCCCCTCAGCCACTCAGTCACCCTGTCACCCCCTCAGTCACCCTGTCACCCCCCTCAGTCACTCTGTCACCAGTCACCCTGTCACCAGTCACCCCCTCCCTCAGTCACCCTGTCACCCCGTCACTCTGTCACCAGTCACCCCCCCAGTCACCCCCCTGTCACCAGTCACCCCCTCCCTCAGTCACCCTGTCACCCCGTCACTCTGTCACCAGTCACCCCCTCCCTCAGTCACCCTGTCACCCCCTCCCTCAGTCACCAATCAACCCCTCTTTCCCTCACTCTGCTACCTGTCACTCCCTCCCACAATCTGTCAGCCCCTCCCTCCTACGCTCTGCCACCTGTCCCCTCCTCACTCTGCCAACCCTATCCCACAGCACACTATGTGCCTTACAATGCCCTACACACACTACATCCTACCCCCACACTATGTGTCTTACCCATACTACATCCCTATCACCCCTACACCAGGTCTGTCTCCTAAATTACTGTCAATAAAGATTTGTATCAGGACAAATAGATTGTCACGGCAGACAAGTAGATTGCAAGCACTTTAGTCCCTGGACAAGTAGTTTTTTGTTTTTTTTAATTTCAACACCCCTGCCCTCTCTGCCATATACACCCCAGCCATATACACCCCTGCCTTGTCATAATATCCTCCCTGCTATAAACCCACTACCTGGTCATAATTCCCACCCTGGCATATACCCCTTTAACATGTCATATAATACCCACACTGCCATAATCCCCTCCCTGCTATATACCTCCACCGCATCATAATACACACCCTGCCATACACCCTGGCCCTGCCTTGACGTAATATCCTCTCTTCCATATAACACCCAATCCCATTGTTCCCACCCGTGACATAAAACACCATATACTCACCACCTCACCTGCAGTCACCTCCTTTAATCCACTGTGTGCAATGGCACACACTGTCATAGTATCCACCACACTGTCCCACCCTGCCATATACCTTTCTCCTGATAGTAATACTCACCCACTTACATATACATCCACGTTGTCACATTCCCCCAGACAGATAGGACAGATATATACTGGAAGGCAGTGAGATTAAACATTTTTATGGACCATATAGGAGTTTGTGTACGCCCTGCAGTAAGCCGGCAGCCGGGGTATGACATCATCCTGGCATTGGCATCACTACTGGTCGTGCAAGTGAGCTGTGAAGGAAGAGCACAGAGATCCCAGCCCAGCAGCAACCGCTTGTCACTCCCAGAGTAAGGTAGGGAGGTTGGTTGGACCTCTTAATAACTAAATGCGTTTGTATGTATGTGGTTGTGTATATGTTTAGTAGATAGCTCCCTAATTTGGTGTCCTTAAATATGTCAATCCCACATAAGGATAACAAATAAGTGAGTTATCTACTAAACAACCTAAAGATTAAAATTAAGAAAAAGGCTTTTTAAATTTTGATCTTTTAGCTATTTAGTAGAGAATTCCCTAAATTGGTGCCCTTATGTGAGATTCCATATGTAAAGATACCAAATTAGGGTGCTGTTTAGCAGATAGCTCCCTTATTTGGTGTCCTTAAATATGGCAATCCCACATCTCAGCATCTTGCCAACACTACACACAAACACATCCCTGCATTCCAGTGCAAACACTACATACAAACACACCTCTGTATTAAAACATCACCATTATATATAACCACACCACTGCATCTCGCCAACACTACACACAAAAGCATGCCTGCATTAAAATGCCAACACTACATACAAACACACCCATTCATTAACTCACACTTACTCCATACAAAAGCATGCTTACATTGAAACATGCAAGCACGGCTCAATGCTACATACATTAAAAAAAATGTGGGTGTTTTGTACATTTTAAAGTGGGGGGGGGGGTGCCAAAACTAGGACCCGCCCCGGGTGCCATATGCTCTAGGTACGCCCCTGGTCCCATGACTTAAATTGCCTTTATCAGTAAATATGTATTTAGAATAAAACCACGTCTTCTTTGAGCTAAATTTCCTGTATATCACACTGGTGCGATGCAGTTTGTGTTTTAACATCACTGTAGAAAAAGCATGCTGAGGGGCAGTCACCGGGGCAGAAAAGAGGATGAAGGTCTCTTGATTTTTACCGATTTCAATAGAATTGTTTCAGAGGATGGGAAATGGGGCTCTTTGATGACTTATTGTAACTGGCTATCTAAGCGTACGTAATGCAGCTTTTCCCGTTTTTATTTTAAAATTATTCACAGTGTGACTCACAAGACTTATCAAGATCACCACTGGGCGATATTTCAGAATTAGCATATGCAAGCGCATGTGTCATATTCTCTTTCAAGAAATTAATTCCTGAACTGAGGTGGTAACAGCTGTGATCTGTGTGGTTATTGTGCATCTGTGCTAAATATCCATTTATGATAGAAACTGGTAGAAAATAAACTTATAAGCAGATTAACTCTTAACCCTATGAGTCTTTCTAGACCTGTTTTTTTGAATAAAGCTGATTTCAGAAAAGTGTAAGATCCTGAACTTAAATTTGCAATTTACATTTTGTTGTTAAAAAAGTAAAAATTAATTAACTATTTTTTTTTTTCTTATATATACAGTATATATTCCTTTGGATATTATTCAGGAGTTAAGTCCTGGGAAAAAGTATTTGGTAACTTTGTCCCTCTGACTCTGCGGCTCCAGCCCTCAGTCATAAAAGGGTTAAAAACCATTTCATTCACTTACCTGATTCCAGTACCAGGGTCCTTCTGAGCTCTATCAGTCTCCTCCTCCTGCGTCATGGTGATGGGAAACCTAATGCGCATGTGCGGCATTAGGGCTTCCCAATAGGAAAGCATTGAATCAATGCTTTAACACGGAATGTTGGGTGTCCTCATGCAAAACGTGATGATGTCCAGCATTGTTTCACGCAGTAAAACTCTGTGAATACCAGGAATGTATTGATGTTAGCCACTAGAATTTACCCTGCAAATTAATTATTGCAGTTTCTAATAAACTGCAATACTTAGCATTGCAGGATTAAGGGTAGAGGGCACTTCACCCAGACCAATTCAATGAGTTGAAGTTGTCTTGATACCTATAGTGTCCCTTTAACAGAAGCTGTAGTGTGTGTATAGGGCCTGTAGAGTGTGTGCACGTGTAACTAGGGGCTGAAGTGTGTGAGTATTGGAGTTGCAATGTATCAAGGATCTGTTGTGTGTATGTACATAGGGTGAATGTGCATGTGGATGAAGTGTGCATGTTGTAGAAGTATGTATATGTGGGGTGAAGTATGTGTTTGGGGTACTGTATTTGTATGGAAGGCATGTGTATGAGGAGGTGTGTGTATGGGGAGGTGTACTCCGAGTGTGAGTGTACTGTGTTTGTGGGGAGTGTACTGTGCACGGGAGTATACTTTGCATGGGGATGTACTGTACGTGTGTAGAGTGCACTGTCTTTGATTGTGTGTGGGGAGTGTACTGTGTGCTGGAGTTTGGATAGGGATTGGATTTACTAATTTTATTTGAATAATATTTAAAAACAAATACATTATTATCTCTACTTCTTCTTATCTTGCAAGGAGGGAGTGGGGGGAATTCAGATCTCTGGATGCAGAGCAAACACGAGATGAGAGGTTTCTCTCTTGGAGCTCTGGAACTTATACTTAATGTCAGAGATTTGCGAGAGATATTAGAAATGGAGGGACACTTTAATTCCAAGGAAAGGTTTCTCAGAAAACCCATTTATTAAGTAACTCCAGTTAATGTTATTTGTACCTCAAAGGAACTTTTTAAGGAATGCATGTATTCCTTGAGACACACACTCACTGACGAACACTGAAATACTTACACACATTGAAACCTATTTATATGCACACTGACCTAAACACTAACCCATACACACAAGCACTCACTGATACACATACACACATAGACTAACCCATACAAACACGCTGACCCATATACACACAAACTGACCCATATACACACACACACACACACACAGCCTGATCACTGCACAAACAGAATGACCCATGCACAGACTGACCCATGCCCACACACGTACTGAGTCATATTTACACATACTGATGCATACAGGCACACACTGACCCATACACATAAATATTGACTCATACATACATTGATGCAAAAAAACACAAACAGACTGACCCACCCAAATACAAACTGACCCATACACTCAAAGACTGACTCACACACAAATTCAGACTGCCCATACACAAACACAGACTGACCCATACAAGACTGACTGTCTCATATAACATACACATACTGACCCATACACACACACACCATAGGCGTGCGCAGCCTATTGCATTAGGGTGTGCACCCTCAAGCACAAGCACACACAGCGTGTATATATATATATATATATATTTATATATATATATATATATATATATATATATATATATATGCAGAAATAAGGGAAGCACTCTCCGGTCTTCATAAAAAGTCCTTTAGTATTTTATTTCCAAATTTTCAAATAACGATCGACGTTTCGACCCCTCAGGGTCTTCCTCAAGATCAGTGTATCAATAAACATAAACCAAATATATAGCATAATCAATAATGTACTCACCAATCGTGACTGAATCACCTCCCCTCCTCCGTGTAAACCCGGAAGTGAATTAGCGATCACGTGACTGCGTGACCCGTCGTGCTACGTGCGTGCTGACGTGTACATGTGTTGCTAGGAAACCCATATACAAAACATTTACAGAGTTATCTATCCCGAGCATTGTATAGATATGTGAATATATATCTATGTAGATTAAATGTGAACTATGAGAAATGTAGGAATAGCTATGCATAAAGCTATATAAGATGCAAACAAATTTGTAAGGCTTTTACAGTGAATCCACGTATGTGATCACGCAATGAAAATAGTGCCAAATTGCATGCAGTGAAGAAAATGTGCATAGATGTCATATAGATCTCCCCAGAGAGCTATATCACCTAATCTTATATATACATAGGACATAAAGAATACATATAAAGGTGATATCCACCATATCATATCAAACATAACAATGGAGAACTAGCTTAGGATGACCATAATCTATATAAAGACGCAAAGCAGGGCAGCTCTATCATAACTGGCAAAGATAACTATTACAACTCTGTATATAATAGAGTGGGCGGCTCGGGGATAAATAGCCATATTCTTGAGGAGTTAGTCATTTTAAAGACCTATTCTATCAATCAGGAGCCACCAGGAGATACCCCGGAACGGGAGAAAGACTGAAAAAGAATGCAACACAGAGAGAACGGAGCAAAAGAGACAGCTGGAGAGAATAAATGAAAAATTCAGATATATACAACACATCTCACGGTGTTCTATACCCCAATTATAGAAACATAGACAAAACAATATTTTCATTGAGCCCCTTAGGGGCGACAGTGTCCAATCGATATATCCATTGGGCCTCTCGTTGTAGCAAGATCCTCGATCTGTCCCCTCCTCTGGACATGGGAGGAACATGATCTATGGCCACAAATCTGAGAGTCGGGAGTCTGTGTTCCAGGTTTATAAGCAACTAAGTGACACGCTTACATATGCCAAACTCACGTTTGATCCGACTAAGAAATTCCAGAAGAGGATACAAAATCATATAGATATGGGTATACAATGTGGATACTTGGATACCAAAACAGCGCAATTTTTACAAGTGGAACATCCAAAACATCCAATATTATACACTCTACCCAAGATCCACAAGGACCCACTACAACCGCCAGGAAGACCCATAGTATCCGCCAGAGAAAGCTTACTCGAACCGATTGCCAAGTACATTGATATTTTTATCAAAGACAGCGTATTGGCGCTACCTACATGCCTACGCGATACACAAGACTTTATGTCCAAGATTAAACAAGATCCCGGGGTGGAACACACAGCCCTGTTGGTAACGATGGACGTACAAAGTCTTTATACGATCATACCACATAGGGAAGGCATACAAGCGCTCAGAGATATTCTCATCAAATCATCGGTTTATGAAGGACCCCCTATCGAATACCTCTTGGAATTTCTGTCAATAGCACTCTCCTGTAATTTTTTCAAGTTTGAAAACCAATTCTATCTTCAGTTGTCTGGAACTGCAATGGGTGCGGCCATGGCACCAGCATACGCTAATTCCTACATGTTCATGTTTGAACAAACGATATCCTATGTAAATATGGACACCACATTAAACACTATTATCGCTTCGTCGATGACGTGTTTCTCATCTGGACTTGAGCTAGAAAAGATGACCACTGAAATCAACCAACTATCTACACCAGTTAAGCTAAGTGTTGAACAAGACACACTATCGATCCAATTTCTAGATGTCACAATATACAAGAAAGATGACAAACTTGAATTCACTCTACATCGAAAAAGAACAGATCGTAATACTCTACTCATGGCTTCCAGTTTTCATCCCAAACAGTTTAAAAGATCATTACCGATATCACAGTTTTTGAGGGTCCTCAGATATAACACGGAAACGGACAAACGAGACACACAGATCCAAGAGATGTGGGAAAGATTTAGAGAACGAGGATATCTACCGTGCACACTCAAGGCGGCACATACTAAAGCAGTGGACATTTGGAATCGTGAGAAAACTACTTCCAAAAATAGGACAACACCCAAAACACCGAGGATTTATCTCCCTATCACTTTTCATACAGGGACCTCGATCATCAGAAACTCCATTCATAAAAACTGGGGTATGCTTAGATCGGACAAATCTTTACCTAGAACATTCTTGGAAACACCCATATTAAGCTATAAAAGAAACAAAAATTTGAAAGATCTCCTGGTTAAGAATGATCCTATAGCCAGTTATCGCAAGCCCGCTCTGATCTCCAAGAAAGGTTGCTTTAAATGCAGTGGGTGTGTGACATGTGGTCACATGATCAGTGGTACAACTTTCGCCCATCCTCATAGTGGCCTCAAAATCAAAATACCACACTATATTACATGCACCACTGATCATGTCATATACATGATCACATGCCCCTGCGGACTCTCATATGTGGGGAAAACCGACTTGACCCTACGGGATCGCATAAGAGGACATAGATCTACGATCATGACCGCATTCAGGGATAAACACAGCGACAAACCAGTGGCCAAACATTTTTTAAACCTGGAACACAGACTCCCGACTCTCAGATTTGTGGCCATAGATCATGTTCCTCCCATGTCCAGAGGAGGGGACAGATCGAGGATCTTGCTACAACGAGAGGCCCAATGGATATATCGATTGGACACTGTCGCCCCTAAGGAGCTCAATGAAAATATTGTTTTGTCTATGTTTCTATAATTGGGGTATAGAACACCGTGAGATGTGTTGTATATATCTGAATTTTTCATTTATTCTCTCCAGCTGTCTCTTTTGCTCCGTTCTCTCTGTGTTGCATTCTTTTTCAGTCTTTCTCCCGTTCCGGGGTATCTCCTGGTGGCTCCTGATTGATAGAATAGGTCTTTAAAATGACTAACTCCTCAAGAATATGGCTATTTATCCCCGAGCCGCCCACTCTATTATATACAGAGTTGTAATAGTTATCTTTGCCAGTTATGATAGAGCTGCCCTGCTTTGCGTCTTTATATAGATTATGGTCATCCTAAGCTAGTTCTCCATTGTTATGTTTGATATGATATGGTGGATATCACCTTTATATGTATTCTTTATGTCCTATGTATATATAAGATTAGGTGATATAGCTCTCTGGGGAGATCTATATGACATCTATGCACATTTTCTTCACTGCATGCAATTTGGCACTATTTTCATTGCGTGATCACATACGTGGATTCACTGTAAAAGCCTTACAAATTTGTTTGCATCTTATATAGCTTTATGCATAGCTATTCCTACATTTCTCATAGTTCACATTTAATCTACATAGATATATATTCACATATCTATACAATGCTCGGGATAGATAACTCTGTAAATGTTTTGTATATGGGTTTCCTAGCAACACATGTACACGTCAGCACGCACGTAGCACGACGGGTCACGCAGTCACGTGATCGCTAATTCACTTCCGGGTTTACACGGAGGAGGGGAGGTGATTCAGTCACGATTGGTGAGTACATTATTGATTATGCTATATATTTGGTTTATGTTTATTGATACACTGATCTTGAGGAAGACCCTGAGGGGTCGAAACGTCGATCGTTATTTGAAAATTTGGAAATAAAATACTAAAGGACTTTTTATGAAGACCGGAGAGTGCTTCCCTTATTTCTGCATATATATCTTCTACACGTGGGATAGCACCAAGGCATCTATAACTTGATTTTTGAGATAGGGTGAGTGCCAAGCATATTTGTTTTTTATATATATACATATATATATATATGTATATGTATGTATATATATACACATATATACACACACGCACAAAGCTGTGTGTGTGCTGTGTGAGGATGCTGTTAGTGTGATGTGTGTGTGCTGGTAGTGTACTATGTGGGTGAGGGTGTTTGTGTGTGCGTGCTTGTGAGGGTGCTGTGAATGTACTGTGTGTCAGGGTGCTGTTTGTGTGTGTGTGTGTGCACTTGTGAGGGTGCTGTAAATGTACTGTGTGTCAGGGTGCTGTTTGTGTGTGAGGGTACTGGTAGTGTTTTGTGTGTGTGTGTGTTAGGGTCCTGTTTGTGTTTGTGAGGGTGCTGTGTGTGTGGGTGCTGTATGTGTGTGTGGGTGCTGTATGTGTGTGTGGGTTCTGTATGTGTGTGGGTGCTGTGTATGTCTGTGGGTGCTGTGTATGTCTGTGGGTGCTGTGTATGTCTGTGGGTGTGCTGTGTATGTCTGTGGGTGTGCTGTGTATGTCTGTGGGTGCTGTGTATGTCTGTGGGTGCTGTGTATGTCTGTGGGTGCTGTGTGGGGGTGCTGTGTATGTCTGTGGGCGCTGTGTATGTGTGTGGGTGCTGTGTATGTCTGTGGGTGCTGTGTATGTGTGTGTGTGTGTGCTGTGTATGTGTGTGTGTGCTGTGTATGTGTGTGGGTGATTGTGGGGGGTGGAGGTGGGGGTACATTATTTAATATCCCCCCTCCCTTCTTACTTTATGTGGGATTCTTGTTCCTTGTCCCTGGTGGTCCAGTGGAGGTGGAGGCAGATCAGTTATCCCCCCTCCCTTCTTACCTTATGCCTGGGAGGGGGGATCCTGCTGCTGTTGCCATCCTTCCCTGGTGGTCCAGAGGAGAGTGAACTCTAGCCCCGCAGGGCTAGAGTTCACTCACGCGAGATCTGAGCGTTGCCACGGCAACGCTCAGATCTCGCGAGAGGAACCCGGCGGAGCTGCTGGCAATAGCTCCGCCGGTCCTCTCCTGCCTCCCTCCCTGCCTGTGAGCCGGGGAGGGGAGGCTGAGAGCAGAGCCGGCGCTCAGATAGCGCCGGCTCTGCATGAGCCGGCAGGGGGGATCCTGAGATCTCCCCTGCCGGTCTCAATACATAGGCGTGCCGCGGGCATTAGGGTGTGCCCAGGCACACCCGGCACACCCCGTGCGCACGCCTATGACACACACACACTGACCCATACAGAGTGCACACTCACCAGCAGCTACCTGGTTGCCTCACTTTACTCATGCTGTGTGCAGCACTGACCCTCTTCTTCTCTGCCTCTTCTGTGCTGCTCTCTGTAACCCAGGAGGAAGTGAAATGTAATCACGTCTTCCCAGCAGTGCACCACCTGTAGGTGCACGGGACAACTGCCATCTACTTGCCAGGTAGCCCGAGACTTACATTATGGCTACCACCAGCTCATCATTACAGTTTGCTGGGCTATAACGACCGTTGAGGGAGCTATTTAATGTCCTGAGCAGCACAATAGCGTATAAAGAAACCTATCTGGGCTGGTGTTGATCTGCCTACTTTTTCATCCGCAGGAACACCTTAGAATAGAAATTCAGCTTTAGGAAAGGTATATGTGAAGCCAGAACAAAGAAATATCATTGCCAACAATGTAAGAACCAAAAATACCTTATAAAAATGCCAAAAGTAAGTGTGAGGTCAAACAAGACACACAAGGGCACTTCGTTTCATACATATCACATTGTACTAAATCATTGCTAAGCTGTAGATATCTGATTAGCCACTTGTCACAAGTAACAATGGTCAGTAGATATTAAATATAGGCCCATTTACTAAAAAATAGAAATAGCATGATCTTCTACAATCGCACAATATCACTAAATTGGAATTTTGGTTTATTGTGTCAAAACAGTGGCATATGCACATTTACTCATCAGATCAGACATCATTACATGCTGAAATTCTAATAGTTAATAACTGGATACATGCAACTACTAAGCTAAGTTTCCTGAGATTGATCAATACTTTTTTTTATCCCTTTGTTCACTTTTGTTATATCGCTAAACATTGAAAAGGTTCTATAGAAGCAATAAAAGGGATTGAAGAAGTTCTTTTTTTTTTTGTTGTTGTAGAAAGTCACAGCTGTGACCCATATTATTGGACAGGTTTACACTGGAGATAAACAGTGATCTGCAAACAGAACACTTTCTCACCAATATATTTTGTACATTATTCAGGATGGGAGTGAAATTTATAACCTTTGGCAAAATCAAAAAAATGTGATTTTACAGCAAATGTCTACAGTGACAGCTATTGTTTTCCATTTAATATCTCAAAAAGGCATATATTTTAGAAACCATTTAAACCTTTATTTTGGAAGCATCTGTTGCTGTTATTGATATTGTATTGCGCTGCCCTCGGTACCTGTTGTCTTTGTGTCATTTTGTGTTATTGTGGTTTTTTTTTTTATCACTCCAGAACATCGTATAAAGGAAAGCAATATGTTAACTCTTGACTAAGAAGAAAACAAAAACATACTTTTTGTTCCTCAGTACAAATACAGATAGAGGAATTATTTTGTTAATTTGGAAGATGGACGTTTTTCTCTTTTACTTTCCTTTGAGACGAATGTTTGGATTACAATGTGAAAAAAATACATAAAATGACTTTTACTCCATAGAAAATAGCATAAAGCTTTTGAGATGTCGTGCAGAGTAATGACATGTGTAACGAAGTTCATTGTTAGAACCCAATCAAAATGGGTAACTGTGGACTTCAACTACTTTTACACTCAACAATATTACAGTCCGCCACATCATCAGTGCTACGATATGTCCTAATGTGAATAGCCTGTTACTTCTAGCTATCCTCTACACAGGGGGTGCCCAAAAAATAGATCTCCAGATATCTTTAAACTACTGCTTCCATAATGCTTTGCCAATTCCAAAGACATTCGAAAGCCATGTAGACCATCATTAGAGTTTTAGCTCTACAACATCTGGTGATCTACCTTTTGGGCACCACTGCTCTAACATAACTCTTAGTAACTTTTAGCATTAATGCTGAATGCTAGTCTGCAGATGTTACATTAAAAATAAAAAAATACTCCATAGCCACAGCAGTCCACTGTAGTGGTTATGGTGCCAGGTGTGTCCTGAGACTGTTCTACAATAAGCAGTCAAACTGCTTTAGTAAAGTTGTACAACTTGTCTGGGTCCTGCCAGGCACCCGCAACCTGCTTTTGGTCTACTGAACAAGATACTTTTTGCATGCTGTAGCTGTTATGGTGATTGGAGTGGTCCTTTAAACAGTGCTATAATGACACTGTCATCTTATTTTATTTTATTATAAATCCTGTGAACTTGGTATTTGGTGGGAAGCCACTTAAATGCTGTTTCACAATTCCTATCTACAATAAAATAGCGTAACCCAGTCTGGATAAGTTAAGCCTCATATCTGGTATAAAATAAATAGGTTCCCATTATTTTGCTTTATTTTTTAAAACTGAAGCAATCTCTTTCAACAATGCAACAACAGAAATAACGATTTACACATACTGAAATCCCCCTCCACCCCCCCACACACACGCACTGACACTAATATTGAATGGGCAAGGGAACGCATATTATTTTTAACAAACTATTATTTTCTTGTGTAAATAGATCCACATCAAGAAACATTCTCAATAATTTGCTGTCAGAGATTGCAAATCTTGCGAAAATGTGCTGATTGGGCTTAAAAAAATATTACTGGCAACTCAAAGCTATTTGCTTCAATAAATAGTGCTGCTGGCAAACCCAGCAGCACCACTCATGTTAAACCTTTGTTCCACTGATAATGATCTTGCCTAAGATAGCTTTTGTGCTGTTAAGAGATGAAAATTCCGAGCCTAGGAGTCACATATGTCAAATACAAGAACAGTAATCTGCAGAGATCTCTCTGTTGCTCGGTATTGCCTTTGTAATTGCAGGAGGATGAGAACTGTTGAGGCCAGACCAGCGATAAGTTACTGTTTTAGACAAGTACTGCTTCAAAATTGTAAGTCACATTGTTTAACAGCTACTTCACAAAGCATTGTTACGTGTTAAATCTATGGCGGATTTAACTATAATTAATAATTAGAATGATAGCTCATGCCCATTTTACCCTGAGCAGAATAGCTACCCAATACACTTAAACACACTCATGAAGAACTATGTGTTATCCTGGAGCAAATCGTTATATAGTGTGAATGACTACTGCCGTGGTCTGAAATGTGATTGAGCCTCACGTAATCTAATGAAAGGTCTGTGACTCATTAATGTATGTTAGGCTGGGGGCTCCTAGGAAGCCAATAACTAATTATAGCAATGCTATGAACAACAGGGGTCATTTATGTGTTCACATGTATTGGTTATCTAAGCTGGCTCGCCAATTACACTTTTTTTTATTTATATGAGTGGATCATGATAACAGGTAATAGGCTAAGCCAAAAAAAAAAAATGTATTTAATGTTTCTGCAATTATTTTACATATTTTAATGTAGCATGAACACTTTCTGTTTATGCAAAGTTGGAACCGCTACAAATTAGTTCCAACAGCTTAAAGAAAATACAGGTGTATTAATGTGTGTGCAGTGTTTGTGTAGTGGATGCTGTGTGTGTGTTTAGTGGATGCAGTGTGTGTGTGCGTGTGAACAGTAGATGCTGTGTGTGTGTTTAGTGGATGCAGTGTGTGTGTGTACAGTAGATGCAGAGTGTGTTTGTGTAGTATATGCAGAGTGTGTTTGTAAATTTTTGAAGTAGAAAGGATAGGGGCTGTGTGGAGTAAGCATTTTTATTTTACTTTATTACATTTATTACATTTTCAAGTTTATTGCCCCCCTCCCTGCCTCTTACCTGTGACCAAAGAGGGAGAACATTACATTCACTGGTGGTCCAGTGCTTTCTGTTTAGAGTCTCCTTCTCATGCAGGTCCTCTCCATCTCTCCAAGCCTGGCACGTGTGCCACGTAACCTGATGCAACACTCTGACAGCCCAGGCATTAATTGGAGAGGACCTGCAAAAGGGGGACACTGTAGTCTCATGTCTTTGTTAAACTAGACAGCAGTCAGGATTACAAGATCAGAGGGAGACATTGTCTCCCCGAGTAGTCTACGCCCCCAAGGACTGCCGGGCCCTGATATATGGCACAAATGGACAAAGACTGCTTGAAAACTTCAGTTAACAGTCAGAAGCTGTATATGGAACAAAAGAGAAATATACCAGATTTGAGGATTGAGCGACATTTTTAAGAAAATATTAAGAAAGCTGGAAATGGAAATTATATTGTAGTATCTGAAAAAATGCAAAAACCTCATGCATGTCAATGCTACTTTAAAATATATTTACCTCTTCTAATTTTCTCCATAATAATCTACCACTCATCCTTTGTGCTGACTTTGATGTTTACATGTACATGAAAGAAACCTACTGTCACGACTAGTAATGTGGTCCAGCACGCAGAAACTATGTAAACATATACATAAGTAAGAAAAGGAAAATAATAGGATAGAGCGTAAACCGGACCTTAGAATGGCCGGACTAATACGCTAGAGACAGAGAATGGTCAAAGGGAAAGCCGAGGTCAAGGAAGCCAGAAAATACTCAATACCGATAAAACAAGCCAAGTCAGGGAAACCAGAGATCAGAATAACCAGGGAAACGCCAAGGATCAGGATACCAGGAAATCAGAAACACAGAATCAGCACTTTCAGGAAACCAGGAAACTGAAACCACGACATGGCAAAGTAATGGGGAAAGCTAGGGGTTTAAATACCCCTCTCTAGGCTATGATTGGTCAGAGGGCGATCTCTGACCCCAAAACGTGCGTGTGCGTTGACGTTGTGACGTCACGCACACGTTGGTATAATTCTCGGGGGCGGGGCTAGCAATAGACGCGACCACGCGGTCGGCGCCATCTTGGATCTGGGCGCGATGCCCGGAAGAACTACGTGCGCGGTTCCCGGCTCGCCAACGAGCAGGTAAGCTCGTGTAGTCGGAGCGGTCGTGCCGGTCGGGCACGACCGTGAGGCTCGGCGGGCCGGTGACCATAACAGTACCCCCCACTCGAAGACCGCGCACCGGGCGGGAAGGACCTGGCTTAAGAGGAAAGCGGTTGTGAAATGACCGGATAAGACGGGGCGCATGGACCCGGTCAGCAGGAACCCAACAACGTTCCTCGGGACCATAACCCTTCCAGTCAACGAGATAGGACAAGACACCTCTGGATAATTTGGAGTCCATGATAGAATGGACTTCGTATTCTTCTTGATCACCCACTACCAAGGGCGGAGGAGGAGTGGATACCCTGGTGTAGCGATTGCAAGTAAGGGGCTTGAGCAGAGACACATGGAAAGTATTCGCTATTCTCATATGAGCCGGTAGTGCCAAAGAATAGGTCACTGGATTAATACGTTGGGTAACTCGAAAGGGACCAATGTACCGAGGGGCAAATTTCATGGATGGGACCTTAAGCTTGATATGTCTTGTGGAGAGCCACACCCTGTCACCTGGAAGATAGACAGGATTAGCGCCCCGTTTCTTGTCAGCTTGGACCTTTGCTCGGAATGAGGCTTTTTGCAGAGCTGAATGGACGGAATCCCAGGTATCATGAATCGATTCTAAACGGGTGTTCAAAGCGGGGATATCTGTGTCTGAGAATGCAGAAGGTAAAACAGTGGGGTGATAACCCTGATTAACAAAGAATGGACTGTGATTAGAAGATTCATGAGTGGCATTGTTTCTGGCGAACTCAGCCATGGGTAAGAGCTCATACCAGTTAGATTGATTGGCATTTATAAAGCAACGTAAATAAGCTTCTAAAGACTGATTCGCCCTTTCTGCTGCTCCATTAGTTTGAGGGTGATATGCTGACGAAAAGGAGAGTTCGACGCCCAATTGTTTGCAAAAGGAACGCCAAAACCTAGAAACAAACTGGGTACCTCTGTCAGATACTATGTTTTTGGGTACACCGTGCAACCGAAAGATCTCTCTCAAGAATATTTGAACTAGATCTTGGGCAGATGGTAATTTTTTAAGTGGGACGAAATGTGCCATCTTCGTGAATCTATCAATAACCATAAGAACTGTATTAAACCCGTTAGAACTGGGTAGATCCACAATGAAATCCATGGCTAAGTGGGTCCATGGAGCACTAGGTATGGGCAGTGGTTGTAACAGTCCAGGAGGTGACCTAGGAGGAACTTTAGAAACGGCACATATTTGACATGCCCCAACATAATCTTTGATATCGTTTCTAAGGGCAGGCCACCAAAATCTCCTGGAGACGGCTGAGAGAGTTTTATGGACTCCAGGATGGCCCGCTGTGAGGTTGTCATGGAACAAATCTAGTACCTTCTTTCGAAACTGAGGTGACACATACAGTTTGTCCGGAGGTTTTCCCACAGGTGCCTGAGTTTGATCTGCTATTATGGCACAGAAGAGTGGAGAAGACACTTCGGAAACAGTAGTGGCAATGAGGCATTCAGGAGGTACAATAGGATATATCACCTGTTCTGGTACTTCATCTGTCTCAAACTGCCGAGAAAGTGCATCTGCCTTGGTGTTTTTAGTACCAGGCCTGTACGTAATTACGAAATTGAATCGGGAGAGGAACAATGACCACCTAGCCTGACGAGAGGACAGTCTCTTAGCGTCCCCAATAAAAGCCAAATTCTTATGATCAGTAAAGATCAAAAGTGGCTCTTTGGAACCTTCCAAGAGATGCCTCCATTCCTTAAGGGCAAGTACAATGGCCAAAAGTTCCCTATTCCCTATGTCGTAATTCCTCTCTGCAGGTGTGAGTTTGCGAGAGTAAAATCCACAGGGATGTAAAGGCGTATCAGGACTTTCTCTTTGAGACAGAATGGCTCCAACTCCTGTTTCTGATGCATCCACCTCGAGGATAAATGGTTTGGATGGATCAGGATGGGTCAGGACAGGTGCTGAGGAAAATAAAAATTTTAATTGTTCAAATGCCTCTCTTGCTTCTTTGGGCCAAGATATACAATTTGCTCCTTTTTTTGTTAAATTGGTTATAGGGGAAATCACGGAGGAAAATCCCCTTATGAATTTGCGGTAGTAATTTGCAAAACCTATAAAGCGTTGAGTAGCTTTAAGGCCCTTGGGTAATGGCCACTGTAAGACTGCCTCCAGTTTGCGAGGATCCATCTGGAAACCAGACGGAGATATAACGTATCCAAGGAATTGTATCTCCGTTTGGTCAAACTGGCATTTTTCCAGTTTACAGTAAAGGCCGTTTTGTAACAGGGTTTTCAGTACAATTCTCACATGATCGTGATGTGTCTCTAGATCCGGGGAATAGATGAGAATGTCGTCCAAATACACTAGAACGAACATGTGAAGGTACTCTCTTAGGACATCGTTAATAAAATCCTGGAATACCGCTGGAGCGTTACATAATCCAAACGGCATAACCAGGTATTCGTAATGTCCCATTCTGGTGTTAAATGCGGTCTTCCATTCGTGACCGTCCTTAATCCTGACTAGATTGTATGCACTTCGGAGATCGAGCTTGGTAAAGACTCGAGCTCCCTTCAATCTGTCAAATAGCTCTGATATAAGGGGAATAGGGTAGGCGTTTTTAATGGTAATCCTATTCAAACCCCTATAATCAATACAAGGGCGTAGGTCTCCTTCTTTTTTAGAGACAAAGAAGAATCCAGCCCCGGCTGGTGAGGAGGACCTACGGATATGACCCTTTCTGAGAGCATCCTTGATATATTCCTCCAAACAAAGATTTTCCTGGGGGGACAAGGCATAGATTCCTCCCTTGGGAGGCATAGTCCCTGGTAATAAGTTTATAGTACAGTCATAAGGTCTATGAGGAGGTAACCCTTCTGACTGGACCTTGTTAAATACCTCTTTCAAATCCATATATTGCTGTGGAATTTGTGTGGTCAAGGGAGGTGTAACAGGAACATTGATGGTGCAAATAGGTTGTGGGATTTGCTTAAAGCAAACACCTTTGCATCTCTCACCCCAACTCACAATCTCTCCTTCAATCCAATCCAAACGTGGATTGTGTTTCAGGAGCCAAGGAAAACCGAGTATTATCGGCACTGTAGGTGAAGATATAATTTGAAAGGTCATTTCTTCAGAATGGAGAATACCCACTGAAATAGTGATTGGCAGAGTTTCGTGTGTGATGAAAGGCTGGGTAAGAGGTCTTCCATCAATGGCCTCGACTGCTATAGGTTTCTCTTTATGTCTTAAGGGCATGAGATGTTTTGCAGAGAATTCTTTGTCTAGGAAATTCTCCGCTGCCCCAGAGTCAATCATAGCCTCACACTGAACAGTAGTGTTCTTGAAAGATAAGGTTACTTTGACAAGGAAACGGTTCTTAGTCAATTTAGGGGACATATACATCACACCTAAGGTCGGTCCCCGTACGTGCCTTAGGTGTGCAAGTTTTCCGGCCGAACCGGGCATGACGATCTTAGATGTCCCTTCTTGCCACAATACATACATAACCCCTCGTGACGTCTGTGTTGTCTCTCTGCCTCAGTGAGTTTAGCGCTACCCAATTGCATGGGTTCAGGTTCCGGAAGAGGAGTTTGGCTACTCACCACTGGGTTAGAGAAACGAGGGGCTATGGACAAATTAGAACGTCTGTTACGTTGTTTGTTTTTCTCTCTCTCTCTGAGCCGGTTATCAATGTCTATCATGTATGCAATAAACTCGTTAAGATTAACCGGAAGGTCTCTAGCTGCAGTCTCATCTAGTATACTCTCAGCTAGACCCTCAGAGAAAGCAGCCACCAGACCACTATTGGTCCAATCAACCTCAGATGCTAATGTCCTGAACTCTATTGCATAATCGGCTACAGAACGACTGCCTTGCTTGATTCTCATAAGGGCTTTGGCAGCGTTCTTCTCCCTGCCTTTAGGTTCAAACGTAGCCTTAAAGGCCGTAAGAAAAGTATTGTAATCACGGGCTACTGCGTCACCACTTTCCCATAAGGGGTTAGCCCAGGTTAAGGCCTTTCCTGTTAATTGGTTCATCAGATAGCCAATTTTCGATCTATCTGTTGGGAATGAACCTGGGGAGGCCTCAAAGTGGTATTCAATTTGGTTTAAAAAACCTCTGAATTCCTTGGAATCACCTCCATAGCGAGGGGGCGGTGACAAGGTTATGGACGGTGGTTTATGTGGTACGGGAACCACTACAGGTGGCGGAACCACAGGTGGTACCGGAGGAACCTCTAAATAGGCAGTCCTCTGGAGCAAGGTCTGAAATGCCTGGGCAAATTGGTCTAACCTGTGGTCCATATCCTCCACCCTACTCTCACATGCGATCATATGCTTGCATAGTTCTGCAGGATCCATGGCCATGTCGTAATGTCACGACTAGTAATGTGGTCCAGCACGCAGAAACTATGTAAACATATACATAAGTAAGAAAAGGAAAATAATAGGATAGAGCGTAAACCGGACCTTAGAATGGCCGGACTAATACGCTAGAGACAGAGAATGGTCAAAGGGAAAGCCGAGGTCAAGGAAGCCAGAAAATACTCAATACCGATAAAACAAGCCAAGTCAGGGAAACCAGAGATCAGAATAACCAGGGAAACGCCAAGGATCAGGATACCAGGAAATCAGAAACACAGAATCAGCACTTTCAGGAAACCAGGAAACTGAAACCACGACATGGCAAAGTAATGGGGAAAGCTAGGGGTTTAAATACCCCTCTCTAGGCTATGATTGGTCAGAGGGCGATCTCTGACCCCAAAACGTGCGTGTGCGTTGACGTCGTGACGTCACGCACACGTTGGTATAATTCTCGGGGGCGGGGCTAGCAATAGACGCGACCACGCGGTCGGCGCCATCTTGGATCTGGGCGCGATGCCCGGAAGAACTACGTGCGCGGTTCCCGGCTCGCCAACGAGCAGGTAAGCTCGTGTAGTCGGAGCGGTCGTGCCAGTCGGGCACGACCGTGAGGCTCGGCGGGCCGGTGACCGTAACACCTACTTGCTGTCATTAAGGTTTCATTTAGTCCTTCTACTATCACTATGATGTTTCCTTGTAAGGTTGTATAAGGTAAGACCAAAAATAGCATTTCATCAGAGACATATTTACAAAGACACATTTAATTCAAGCTCCCCCCACACAATAAAACCTTAAAAAAAAAAAAAGTATGGTAGAAAATGTTTCACACACACTCACTGTAACAATGTGTATATCTGTACTTGCCATGTATAGTATTTTCATTCTTCCCTTCACATCTCAGCTTCCATAGTCTGGACTCATAGTGTTAAGCCGGAGAGAGCAGGTCCATCACAAAACTAGGACCACACTCCTCCAATGGAGTCACTCCTGGTTTCTTACTGAACAGAGGCAGGCACTACCTCCATAAATATGTAGAGGTCCAGGTACACAAGGGGGACAGGACCATTCAGAAATCACCACTCCCTCAGTCTAAATACATCAGCACACAGAGTCTAGCAGCCTTGATTCTGGCCAACTTTTAACATGCAGAGAAGGCACCTGCAGAGTCCCTATAAGGTATGATCCTATAGGCAAGTGTCTACTCTGACTCTGCCTAGTTATAAATCCAGCTATACATACAGTAATGATGTCTACCAGTCCTAGTTTCATTGGAAGAAATGGTGATGATATAATGATAATACAAAGAAAAAGTAAAAACTTTTCTGCGTTAAGGACTTCTTTATGTCACTTAAATTAAGATTAGCAGTACACTATTATTATTATTATGTTATTATTTGTATAGCGCCAACAAATTCCGCAGCGCTTTACAGTGGCTGAATAAGGCTTAAAAGTAGTCAGTTTCATGATTCTATATAGTTCCTAGATTTGTCTGACTCTAACTTTACAATGGAATGGTTTGCTTTTCACAAGAAGCATTGCCTGATGTGAATGATGCCTCGCACAAAAGAGCTCTCAGAAGACCTACGATTAAGAATTGTTGACTTGCATGAAGCTGGAAAGGGTTATAAAAGTATCTCCAAAAGCCTTGCTGTTCATCAGTTCATGGTAAGAAAAAATGTCTATAAATGCAGAAAGTTCAGCACTGCTGCTACTCTCTCTAGGAGTGGCCGTCCTGTAAAGATGACTGCAAGAGCACAGCGCAAACTGTTCAATGAGGTGAAGAAGAATCCTAGAGTGTCAGCTAAAGACTTACAAAAGTCACTGGCAAATGCTAACATCCCTGTTAGCAAATCTACAATACGTAAAACACTAAACAAGAATTGATTTCATGGGAGGATACCACAGAGGAAGCCACTGCTGTCCAAACAAAACATTGCTGCACGTTTACAGTTTGCACAAGAGCACCTGGATGTTCCACAGCAGTACTGGCAAAATATTCTGTGGACAGATGAAACCAAAGTTGAGTTGTTTGGAAGAAACACACAACACTATGTGTGGCAAAAAAGAGGTACAGCACACCAACATCAAAACCTCATCCCAACTGTGAAGTATGGTGGTGGGGGCATCATGGTTTGGGGCTGCTTTGCTGCGTCAGGGCCTGGACGGATTGCTATCATCGAAGGAAAAATGAATTACCAGGTTTATCAAGACATTTTGTAGGAGAACTTAATGCCATCTGTCTACCAGCTGAAGCTCAACAGAAGATGGGCGTTGCAACAGGACAATGACCCAAAGCATAGAAGTAAATCAACAACAGAATGGCTTAAACAGAAGAAAATACGCCTTCTGAAGTGGCCCAGTAAGAGTCCTGACCTCAACCCGATTGAGATGCTGTGGCATGACCTCAAGAAAGCGATTCACACCAGACATCCCAAGAATATTGCTGAACTGAAACAGTTCAATAATTACTCCTGACCGTTGTGCACGTCTGATCTGCAACTACAGGAAACGTTTGGTTGAAGTTTTTGCTGCCAAAGGAGGTTCAACCTGCTATTAAATCCAAGGGTTCACATACTTTTTCCACCTGCACTGTGAATGTTTACATGGTGTGTTCAATAAAAATATGGCAAATTTCATTCTTTGTGTGTTATTAGTTTAAGCAGACTGTGATTGTCTATTGTTGTGACTTAGATGATGATCAGATTACATTTTATGACCAATTTGTGCAGAAATCCATATCATTACAAAGGTTTCACATACTTTTTCTTGCAACTGTATACTAAAAGATCACCCACCTGTTTTAAGCAGAGGGTGCCGCAGACTCTGGCTCCCTTGTGTATATATCCCAAACAAAAAGTGCTGGACATTCATTCATTTTTATTTACATTACGGGACACTAGAGATGTCCCGAATAGTTTGCTGGCGAATAGTTCCTGGCGAACATAGCTTGCTCGCGTTCGCCACGGCGGGCGAACATATGCGATGTTCGGTCCGCCCCCTATTCGTCATCATTGAGTAAACTTTGAACCTGTACCTCACAGTCTGCAGACACATTCCAGCAGCAGACCCTCCCTCCCAGACCCTCCCAACTCCTGGACAGCATCCATTTTAGATTCATTAGATTCAGAAGCTGCATTCTTAGTGAGAGGAGGGACAGTGTAGCTGCTGCTGATTTAATAGGGAAATCGATAGCTAGGCTAGTGTATTCAGTGTCCACTACAGTCCTGAAGGACTCATCTGATCTCTGCTGTAAGGACAAAACCCCAAAAAGCCCTTTTTAGGGCTAGAACATCAGTCTGCTTTTTTTTTCCCTGTGTAATATAATTGCAGTTGCCTGCCTGCCAGCGTGTGTGTCAGTCTCACTGCGTACACTGTGTCCACTTGCCCAGTGCCACCACTCATATCTGGTGTCACAATAGCTTGCATTTAAAAAGAAACAAACTTTTTTGACTGTAATATAATAGCAGTCAGTTTCCTTCACACGTGTGCGTTTCAGGGCCTGACAGGGCACAGTGTCACACCAGTGCAACTCATACCTGGTGTAACAGTAGTGTACATTTAAAAAAAAAAAATAATTTGATGGTGAAATAATAGCAGTCAGTTTCCTTCACACGTGTGCGTTTCAGGGCCTGACAGGGCACAGTGTCACACCAGTGCAACTCATATCTGGTGTAACAGTAGTGTACATTTAAAAAAAAAAAACACTTTTTTGACTGTGAAATAATAGCAGTCAGTTTCCTTCACACGTGTGCGTTTCAGGGCCTGCCAGGGCACAGTGTCACACCAGTGCAACTCATATCTGGTGTAACAGTAGGGAACATTTAAAAAAAAAAAAAAACTAGAAATTTGACTGTGAAATAATAGCAGTCAGTTTCCTTCACACGTGTGCTTTTCAGGGCCTGCCAGGGCACAGTGTCACACCAGTGCAACTCATATCTGGTGTAACAGTAGTGTACATTAAAAAAACAAACTAGAAATTTGACTGTGAAATAATAGCAGTCAGTTTCCTTCACACGTGTGCATTTCAGGGCCTGCCAGGGCACAGTGTCACACCAGTGCAACTCATATCTGGTGTAACAGTAGTGTACATTAAAAAAAACCTAGAAATTTGACTGTGAAATAATAGCAGTCAGTTTCCTTCACACGTGTGCGTTTCAGGGCCTGCCAGGGCAGTGCAACTCATATCTGGTGTAACAGTAGTGTACATTTAAAAAAAAAAAAAAATTTTTTACTGTAATAGATTGAATAGCAGTTAGTTGTCTGCAAGCGTGTGTGTCAGGCCTACAGCGTCTACTCTGTCAACTTCTGCCAGTGCACAGTGCCACTCATCTGTTGTCACAGTAGCTTGCACGCATAGTACCACTAATCGAAAAAAAATGACAGGCAGAGGCAGGCCACCCCGCAGGGGCCGTCGTGGTCGTGGTGCTGTGATTCCCTTTGGCCCTAGAATAATGCCCAGTGTTCAGAGGCCACGTACCCTGAACTCGAAACGTTCTGAGGACATAGTTGACTGGCTAACACAGGACACCCAATCTTCTACAGCTTCCGCTCGGAACCTTGACACACCATCCTCCTCCAGCTTAGCTTCGGGCACCTCTCAAGTTACCACTCGCCCGCCTGCCGCCACCACCAACACTAGCACCACAGCCGCTTCACTTGATCTGTCAGAGGAGTTATTTACACATCAGTTGGAAGAAATGCGCAACCATTATTGCCAGAGGATATAGATAACAAGGATATGTCTCAGTCCGGCAGCATTACACACATGGACGTACAGTGTGATGATGATGATGTTGTACCCGCTGCTGCTTCCTTTGCTGAGTTGTCAGATACAAGTGAAGTGGTTGTGTCACGTTCACAGTAAATGATGTGGAACACAACTGCAGATTTCTTAGGACTTTGATCATTTATTAAGACACTTAGATGGAATTGAGACTTCAGTTCCAGAATTACAGGTACTGTTTCTTTAAATAATAAACGGTTTGTTTCATTCAGCAATGACAAGGTTCAGAATTCATTAGAGTCCGTTATTCTTGTTAACAGTTCAAATTATAAGAGATTGTATACATTGGAATTATCAGTAGCAAGACTGGTGCAGCAAAACTTAAATAGTACTTGTTTTGAGGGATGCTGTAGCAGGCTTGCTGGACAACTTTATAGCAGACTTTAGTATGAAGAAATAAGACTATCTGTAGCAAGACAGGTACAGCTGAACTTGAATAATACTTGATTTGAGGAAAGCTGTAGCAGGCTTGCTGGACAACTTGATAGCAGACTTTAGTATGAAGAAATAAGACTATCTGTAGCAAGACAGGAACAGCTGAACTTGAATAATACTTGATTTGAGGAAAGCTGTAGCAGGCTTGCTGGACAACTTGATAGCAGACTTTAGTATAAAGAAATAAGACTATCTGTAGCAAGACAGGTACAGCTGAACTTGAATAATACTTGATTTGAGGAAAGCTGTAGCAGGCTTGCTGGACAACTTGATAGCAGACTTTAGTATAAAGAAATAAGACTATCTGTAGCAAGACAGGTACAGCTGAACTTGAATAATTCTTGATTTGAGGAAAGCTGTAGCAGGCTTGCTGGTCAACTTGATAGCAGACTTTAGTATGAAGAAATAAGACTATCTGTAGCAAGACAGGTACAGCTGAACTTGAATAATACTTGATTTGAGGAAAGCTGTAGCAGGCTTGCTGGACAACTTGATAGCAGACTTTAGTAAGTTGAAATAAAGCTTTAGCATTGTTAGCTCTTAACTCAGAGACTGTAAGTTACTTAACTTCTAGAAGTAGAGGGATTGTGTCCCCAGCTCTCCTCTGAGGCGGTTGCTTCAGTGAATGGTTGCAGAAAGTGCTGGCACCTGTCGGTGGTGAGGAGAGATGTTGGGGACTTGAATATTCCTCCAGTCCGGTCCAGTAGCGAGTGGTCGTCTCAGCGAGGTATGTGAGCCGGTGAGTTTGGCGCGGTACGCATTTCATTAATCCAGCCTCTATCAGCTGGTGCGGTCGCATTAAATAGCACACCGCGTCAATGGGGGTGTGGCTAAGCTCCGTCAAACCCGGAAGCATGAGGAGACATCGGGAGGCTTAAGGCCTGACAGGTTGATGATGACGATGCATCTGTGGATGTCACGTGGGTGCCCTCTAGAAGAGAAGAAGAACAGGGGGAAAGTTCAGATGGGGAGACAGAGAGGATCAGGAGACAGTTGGAAGCAGGGGGAGGTCACCGCAAGGAGCTAGTGGCACAGTCAGACAGCATGCATCGGCACCCGGGGTCAGCCAACAGCACGCCAATCAACGCATGCTGTTGCCACCACCAGAATGCCGTCATTGCAGAGCTCAGCAGTGTGGCATTTTTTTGTGTGTCTGCCTCTGACAACAGCGTTTTGTCATTTGCAACCTGTGCCAAAAGAAACTGAGTCATGGTAAGTCCAACACCCACCTAGGTACAACTGCTTTGCGAAGGCACATGATCGCACATCACAAACACCTGTGGGATCAACAAATGAGTAGAAGCAGCACACAAACTCAAAGCCACCATCCTCCTCCTGGTCCAGCATCTTCAGCCATGTCAACCACTGCTGTCCTCCTTGCCCCCTCTCAACCATCCGCCACTCCGTCTCTCGCCTTGAGCAGTTCCAGCTCATCTGCCCACAGTCAGGTGTCTGTCAAGGACATGTTTGAGCGTAAGAGGCCAATGTCACAAAGTCACCCCCTTGCCCGGCATCTGACAGCTGGCTTGTCTGAACTCTTAGCCCGCCAGCCTTTACCATACAAGCTGGTGGAGTCTGAGGCGCTCCAAAAATTTGTAGCTATTGGGACATCGCAGTGGAAGGTACCCGGCCGAAATTTCTTTGCACAAAAGGCAATCCCCAACCTGTACTCGATTGTGCAAAAGAACTTGGCATGTCTGGCACACAGTGTTGGGGCAAGGGTCCATCTGACCACTGATACCTGGTCTACAAAGCATGGTCAGGGCAGGTACATCACCTACACTGCGCATTCGGTAAACCTGCTGACGGCTGCCAAGCATGGAATGCATGGCTCTGCAGAGGAGTGACACCGCCATGACTTGCAGGCAGGCCTGCTGCCACCTCCTCTACTCCTCCTACTCCATCCTCTTCCATAACCTCCTCGGCTGAGTCCTCTTATGCTGCTGCGTCTTGCTCCACATCAACGGCACCCCCCTAGCTCCCCAGGTACTATTCCACATCCCGGATACGGCAGTGTCATGCCGTCTTGGGGTTGACTTGCCTGAAAGCAGAGAGTCACACCGGACCAGCACTCCTGTCCACCCTGAACGCACAGGTGTATCAGTGTCTGACTCCGCACCAACTGGAGATCTGCAAAGTGGTTTGTGAAAACGGAAGAAATTTGTTGGCGGCATTGAATTTGGGCAAGTTGACACATGTGCCGTGCATGGCACGTGTGTAATCTGATCGTACAACGCTTTGTGCATAAGTACCCAGGCTTACAGGGCGTCCTGAAGCAGGGCAGGAAGGTGTGTGGCCATTTCAGGCGTTCCTACACGGCCATGGTGCACTTTTCAGATATCCAGAGGCGAAACAACATGCCAGTGAGGCGCTTGATTTGCGACACCCCGACACGTTGGAATTCAACACTCCTAATGTTCGACCGCCTGCTCCAACAAGAAAAAGCCATTAACGACTATTTGTATGACCGGGGTGCTAGGACAGCCTCTGCGGAGCTGGGAATGCCTGTAGGCTCATGCGTCCTTTTGAGGAGGTGACAAACCTAGTCAGTCGCACCGAAGGCACCATCAGCGACATCATAACATTTGTTTTCTTCCTGGAGCATGCCCTGCGAAGAGTGCTGGATCAGGCCGTAGATGAGCATGAAGAGGAAGAGTTGTGGTCACCATCACCACCAGAAACAGCCTCATCAGCCTCATCAGCATCGCTTGCTGGACCTGCGGCAACGCTGGAAGAGGATTGTGAGGAAGAGGAGTCAGAGGAGGAATGCGGCTTTGAGGAGGAGGAGGAAGACCAACCACAACAGGCATCCCAGGGTGCACGTTGTCACCTATCTGGTACCCGTGGTGTTGTACGTGGCTGGGGGGAAGAACATACCTTCATTGAGATCACTGAGGAGGAGGAACGGGAAATGAGTAGCTCGGCATCCAACCTTGTTCAAATGGGGTCTTTCATGCTGTCGTGCCTGTTGAGGGACCCTCGTATAAAAAGGCTGAAGGAGAACGACCTGTACTGGGTGTCCACGCTACTAGACCCCCAGTATAAGCAGAAAGTGGTGGAAATGTTACCAAATTACAACAAGTCGGAAAGGATGCAGCATTTGCAAAATAAATTAAAAAGTATGCTTTACACAGCGTATAAGGGTGATGTCACAGCACAACGGGAATCTAACAGGGGAAGAGGTGAAAGTCATCCTCCTCCTCCCACGACCACGCCGGCAAGGACAGGACACTTTAAAGACGTGTTGTTGATAGAGGACATGCAGAGCTTTTTAAGTCCTACGCATCGCCACAGCCCTTCAGGATCCACCCTCAGAGAACGACTCGACCGACAGGTAGCAGACTACCTCGCCTTAACTGCAGATATCAACACTCTGAGGAGCGATGAACCCCTTGACTACTGGGTGTGCAGGCTTGACCTGTGGCCTGAGCTATCCCAATTTGCGATAGAACTTCTGGCCTGCCCCACTTCAAGTGTCCTGTCAGAAAGGACCTTCAGTGCTGCAGGAGGTATTGTCACTGAGAAGAGAAGTTGCCTAGGTCAAAAAAGTCTAGATTACCTCACTGATATTATGAGTGAGGGATGGATCCTGAAGGGACTGACAGTGGGCGATACATTCGACTAAAAAAGGCCTGATGAGATGAGCTGCCTTGGGCTAAAAATGGTGACCCTATGTAGGAGGAACAGTCCCTATTCTGTTCTGTGTCAGTGTGTATCAGGGTCCCTGAAAACAGGTGTCAATCCATATCTGCCAAGTGACCCTATGTAGGGGGAACAGTCCCTATTCTGCTCTGTGTCAGTGTGTATCAGGGATCATTAGGATAGGTGTCAATCCATATCTGCCAAGTGACCCTATGTAGGGGGAACAGTCCCTATTCTGCTCTGTGTCAGTGTGTATCAGGGATCATTAGGATAGGTGTCAATCCATATCTGCCAAGTGACCCTATGTAGGGGGAACAGTCCCTATTCTGCTCTGTGTCAGTGTGTACCAGGGATCATTAGGATAGGTGTCAATCCATATCTGCCAAGTGACCCTATGTAGGGGGAACAGTCCCTATTCTGCTCTGTGTCAGTGTGTATCAGGGTCCCTGAGGACAGGTGTCAATCCATATCTGCCAAGTGACCCTATGTAGGGGGAACAGTCCATATTCTGCTCTGTGTCAGTGTGTATCAGGGATCATTAGGATAGGTGTTAATCCATATCTGCCAAGTGACCCTATGTAGGGGGAACTGTCCCTATTCTGCTCTGTGTCAGTGTGTATCAGGGTCCCTGAGGACAGGTGTTAATCCATATCTGCCAAGTGACCATATGTAGGGAGAACAGTCCCTATTCTGCTCTGTGTCAGTGTGTATCAGGGATCATTAGGGTAGGTGTCAATCCATATCTGCCAAGTGACCCTATGTAGGGGGAACAGTCCATATTCTGCTCTGTGTCAGTGTGTATCAGGGATCATTAGGATAGGTGTTAATCCATATCTGCCAAGTGACCCTATGTAGGGGGAACTGTCCCTATTCTGCTCTGTGTCAGTGTGTATCAGGGTAAATGAGGACAGGTGTTAATCCATATCTGCCAAGTGACCCTATGTAGGGGGAACAGTCCCTATTCTGCTCTGTGTCAGTGTGTATCAGGGATCATTAGGATAGGTGTCAATCCATATCTGCCAAGTGACCCTATGTAGGAGGAACAGTCCCTATTCTGCTCTGTGTCAGTGTGTATCAGGGTAAATGAGGACAGGTGTCAATCCATATCTGCCAAGTGACCCTATGTAGGGGGAACAGTCCCTATTCTGCTTTGTGTCAGTGTGTATCAGGGTCTCTGAGGACAGGTGTCAATCCATATGTCAAGGTGTCAATATGTCATATGTCAGGTGTCAATCCATATCCATTTTGATTTAGGAATGTTAGGTGATTTATGCCCTTTGTGGATTAAAAACAGTCTCTGCATCAACTGTGTAATTTCCCATAGGAGTTTTGCCATGGACCTCCCTCTGGCATGCCACAGTCCAGGTGTTAGTCCCCTTGAAACAACTTTTCCATCACTATTGTGGCCAGAAAGAGTCCCTGTGGGTTTTAAAATCCGCCTGCCCATTGAAGTCAATGGCGGTTCGCGAACATTTGCAGAAGTTCGCGTCCGCCGTTCGCGAACCGAAAATTTTGTGTTTGCGACATCACTATTAGTGAGTGTGTTACTATGTGTGTGTCTGTTAGTGAATATGTTAGTATGTGTGTGTCAATTAGTGAGTGTGAGTGTCTGTTAGAGAGTGTGTTAGTGTGTATGCATGTCTGTTAGTGAGTGTGTGTCTGTTAGTGACTGTGTGTGTCTGTTAGTGAGTGTGTTACTATGTGTGTGTCTGTTAGTGTGTGTGCCTGTTAGTGAGTGTGTTAGTATGTGTGTACAAAAGACAAAGCAAAATAAAGGTTGCGCCAAAGCTCACTGTAGTGTAGCTACTTATGAAAAAAAGTCCAAAATATAGTGGTAAATCTTGAGAAAAAAACCTTTGAACAAGGAAAACAACAGTATAGAGTATTTAATAAAGCTTGATGGGACGCCAATGGCCTATGTAGAGGAGTTTTCTCTGTTTGGATCAAATGGAGGAAGCTTTCCAGGATATGTATGTGAAGAGAGGAGATGATAATAGTGCAATATGTCTGGTAAGCAGAGTCGATAGCAGTGGCATACAGCGGTACAATCCCCGCTTGTGGGATACGTAGAAAGGGATTAGTCTTTTGCTCCATATGTGGAAGAGAAAGACAGGTGATGGTGCAATACGTCTAGTATATATGGATGAGTAATGTAACAACAGGGTCTAAAGTAGTCCTACTCATGTGCAGTAGAGATTGAACCAGCTCTAGTGTGGATGGTGTACAGTGGTATAATCTCCGCTTATAGGATATGTGTAGAGTGGTAAGTACCATACCGATATGTAGACCATAAGAGAGAAGAGAGACAGGTGATCGCTGTTTAAAATAATATCAAAGGAGTATAAGTAATACATTGGGTACTCACATATGATTGAGCAGGTGTACTGCTCAATGACTCAGGCGTAAGTGGTATAATCCCCACCTAGGATTTCTTTGGAGTAAAGCTTAGCATGAAGAAATAAAATCAAGATACCAAGGAGCAATAGTAAAATATAATAATAGAAAAATAAATATAGAAAAAATTAAAATGGCACAATCAAAGTATGTTAAAAGTAGCCAGAATACCTTTATTAAGAATACAGAATAAAATATTAAAATATCCACAACGCGTTTCACCTAAAATATCCACAACGCGTTTCATCTTTTTCAAGTGGAGACAAATATATAAAAGGGGAAAAAGGGGAAGAAAGGGAGTAATGTGAAAACAGTACATGATTACATTGGTAAATGAGGAAAAAAAGGAAAAGATGCATACATACATTATTGCAATGATACGTAAGGGAAAATAGGCAGGGCCATTGTCTCTGGGATAAACTCCATACTATCCAACTTATCTGAATACATTGACATTCTATTACAGCCATCAGTCAAATTAATGAAGTCCTATCTCAAAGACTCCATGACTCTCCTGCGCTTTTTACATTTTAAATGATTTTACATGGCATTCAGATTATATTTTAGTTACCTGCGACGTACAATCATTATACGCAATCATTCCCCATCAGAAAGGTTGTGAAGCAGTTCTTTCAATTTTAAAGGAAGCTTAATCCATCCCCGACAATCAAATCGATTTTATTATACAAGGTATTAAACTAATTTTAACCAACAATTATTTTTGGTTTTTAGATTCCTTTTATATTCAAAAACAGGGGAATGCGATGGGGACCAGATTTGCCCCCAGTTATGCAAACCTCTTCATGGCACAATGGGAAAGAGTGGCCATTTGGGGTGAACATGCCTGGCGGGCAAATCTGGTGTCATATTCTCAATACATAGATGACCTCTTTTTTATTTGGAAAGGTACAGAAAATTCCCTAACACAATTTTTAAATCATCTTAATAACTGCACACACGGTATCATCTTAACTTCAGACCACAGCAACAACAGCATTAATTTTTTTTAAATTTAGAAATTTTTATTAAAGAAGGCACCATCCACGCAAAAACCTTTTTTAAACAAGTCTGCACAAACACGGTAATTGACCAATCAAGTTGCCATTTTAAACCCTGGCTAGATGGCATGCCTAAAAGCCAATTTCTACGCCTCCGAATTGTTCAGACACTAGAGATTTTAAAGAACAGGCACAATCACTGAAAGAAAAATGTATTGATAAAAACTATCCCCAGACTAACCTTAACAAAACTTTAGAAAAGGTCACCAACAGAGATAGGAAGGAACTTTTAAAATACAAACCAAAAAACATGAAAGAACCTCCATTTATGCCTGTCATTTTTAACTTTAATGATAGAAGCACAAATGTTAAAAAAAAATTATTAATTTCAAGAGATTTTATCCCTGAAAAGCCCAGCATAGTTTTTAGAGGTGCTCCCAATTTTAAAACTATCCTTACCAAGAATTATACCAAAGACCACACAAACAAAAATTCCACCTTTTTATCTAACTCTTATATACTAATAACTAATATACTTTGATTGTGCCATTTTACTTTTTTCTATTTTTTTTTTTAATTATATTTTACTATTGCTGCTTGGTATCCTGATTTTATTTCTTCATGCTGAGTATTACTCCAAAGAAATCCAAGGTGGAGATTATACCACTTATGCCTGAGTCATTTAGCAGTATGGCTGCTCAATCATATGTGAGTACCCAATGTATTACTTATACTCCTTTGATATTATTTTAAACAGCGAGCACTTTCCCCTGTCTCTCTTCTCTCTTATGGTCTACATATCGGTACAGTACTTACCACTCTACACATATCCTATAAGCGGGGATTATACAGCTGTACACCATCCACACTAGAGCTGGTTCAAGCTCTACTGCACATGAGTAGGACTACTTTAGAGCCTGTTGTTAGATTACTCATCCATCTATACTAGACGTATTGCACCATCACCAGTCTTTCTCTTCCACATACGCAGCAAAAGACTAATCCCTTTCTACATATCCCACAAGCGGGGATTGTACCACTGTATGCCATCCATGCTGGAGCTAGTTTAGCTCTACTACACGTGAGTAGGATTACCATAGACCCTCTCTTCCTGCTATCCACTCTGCTTACCAGACATATTGCACTTTTAACTTCTCCTCTCTTCACATACATATCCTGGAAAGCTGCCTCCATTTGATCCAAACAGAGACAACTCCTCTACATATGCCACTGGCATCCCATCAAGCTTTATTATAGACTCTATACTGTCGTTTCCCTTGTTCAAAGGTTTTTCTCAAGATTTACCACTATATTTTGGACTTTTTTTCATAAGTAGCTACACTAAAGTGAGCCTTGGCGCAACCTTTATTTTGCTTTGTCTTTTGTACTATCCTTCTCTATAGGACTTAAAGGGAACCCTATCTTAAGGTTTGCTGCCTCATACGCTCCCTTTTAATAGTATTGGTTATTTTTAGCGCTGTTTCCTTTATCTGTATATTCCTATTCTGTTAGTTTGTGTGTGTCTGTTAGTGAGTGTGTTAGTATATGTGTCTTTTAAAGAGCATGTATGCGTGTCTGTTAGTGAGTGTGTGTCTGTTTAGTGACTGTGTGTGTCTGTTAGTGAGTGTGTGTGTCTGTTAGTGAGAGAGTGTGTATTTTTTAGTGAGTGTGTATGTGTGTCTGTAAGTGAGTGTGCATGTCTGTTAGCTTGTGAATGTGTGTGTCTATCAGAGTATGTGTGTTTGACACTGAGTGTATATGTTCCTTTAAGCCATAATCATCGCACTTATGACAAATCACGGCTTGAACTATCTTGCTTTGCATGTAATGCATCTATCTCATATATTAGTTTCCCCTTTTACGTTGCATTACTGAAATAGATTCACTTTTGCATGATATTCAAATTTTTTGAGTATCACCTGTATATGCAAGCACTTATTTAGCATACTTCAAGTAATAAGCACTGCATTTTAGAGAATATTGGTTGGTTGGATGCTTTTTTATTTTAACCCAATCAGAATGCAGATGGAGTAACCTTTTTTAATTTGGTTTTTACTGTATGTATTGGGGGCTGATGTGTACTGTGGTCGTTGCTGCCTCCCATGAGTAGCCGCCCACCCCATATGATCCATATTAAGGGTTAATAAGCATGTAGGGGGTTTAGAAAAATACCCCTCTCTCATTACAGATATCTTTGCCAGAAGCTCAAGGAAGCAAGGTGAATGGATAGTGTAGGACCCACCTGAGAGGTTTGCCTTGACGTGGCAGGTGGGCTAAAGTCTCTCACGGCCATTGGAGAAACTAAATAACCTCCATTTGTTTAAATATGCATAGGGATTTGGGACTCTGAATTGGGGCTGATGTGTACTGTGGTCTTTGCTGCTGCCCAAAAGTAGTGGGAGTTTGAGTGCAGGACTTGTTTTTGTGTATTTAAATATTAAGTATTGACCAAAAAAGGCACAGATGAAAATAAACTATTGACTTCCCCACAAAAAAAATTGACACAAACTGTAATTTTAACATATATGTTAAAATGTTTCTGATACCAACCTTAAAGAATATTTTTATTTAAAAAAAAAATGTATTACTATGACAATCTGAGCATTAATGTTGATTGTGACATCGGTTATTTTGGTTTGGTCCTTTTACAATAATTGCTCTCTCAGTAAAGTTAGTTTACGCAAAAAAAAGTTAAAAATTTCTGTCCATAAGGAAGATGTTTCATTATAACTTTATATAAACAAAAGGATGAAATCTCATAGACTGTCATGTCAAATTGTGCAATGCCAGATTAGAGTTTCACAGAGGATGAACAGTACAAACAAAATGAATAGGTTCTATCAGATATGTTCTTGTAACATAAAATATAAATTGTTTTTAGGGCAAAATAAGTTGCAATTTTCTTTTTTGTTCTAGTATGAAATTTATTTATTTAAAAAGATAAAACAAAAAGGTACATAAATTGCCGGAAGAGATATTTGAAAACCAAAGTGTTTGGTATAAGTGGAAATGAGATTGTGAAATGGTTGTAGGTCTGCAACAAAGTTCTAGGTAAGCTAGCTTAGTGACTGTGAGATATAATGAGAGATGCCTGGTTTGGTATGCTAAAGTATGCTAAATAACGGCCTGGATGGGAAAGAGGGCCTCATTTTAGGGACAGACAGGCTTACTCATCAAGGTGCGAATCATAAATTCAAAATTAATTTTGAAATCCACTTTTAATTCCCAATACTTGTCATTCGGTTGAATAACCCAGAAAGTATTTATCAATGCCTACATAGTCTAAATTCTCATAATTTATTGGAATTCTTGGAATCTATATGAACTACATTGCAGTTCTTGCAATTCACCAGGGTATTTCTTTTTTAATTTTACCTAAAATTCTGATCAGCCTGTTCACTAAAGTATGAACTAACATTTAATTGTTTTTCAAAGGTCAACATTCTGTTCATATGGAAAACGTTTCTAAGTCAGCTATGCTTCTGTTCTCTGAGGAAGTCCCATACGGAGGATGAAACGTGTGGGATAATACAGGAACCCTAGGACTTTTAGTTATTCTGTTTATGTATTTTACATGTGTTTTTTTGTACATTGGGCTGTGCACCCTGTCTAAGAGGAGCATACTTCCACATCTTACCACCTATGTGGAGACATGCCTGTTTACACTTTTTCACTGTGAGTGCAATACAATACATTTTTATATTTTTCTGACTTACTTCACTATTGTTTCTTTATCTATATCTCTGAGTGGCCCAAGGTATATGTATATGGCTGAAGGATCCTGTCATACACTAAAGAGAGCACTATTTCTGTTCTTTTATATCCTCTCAACCCGCCAACCCCTGCTTTGTTGGCGCTAACCAATTCCCCTTTCCGAAACGCCCCAAAAAAGGCCCAAACGAACGCCGCCGTAAACAACGCCACCTTGAATGCGGAAAAACATGTTTCTGGTAACTTCTCCGCCAGCCCTTGCAGTACCGTAAACTAAACCGGTCTCCACGAGTCTCCAGCCTTCTTACCTCTCCTAAAACCCCGAACCGCTTGCCTTACCATAAAATGTTTTGTCACATCTACCCAGCCATTGAACTTGAATAGGAACGCCAGTGCCGCCAAGTGCATATCTACCACCGATGGCGATGAGTGCTTTGCGAACAAGCTGCACAGAATCCATAACAGCACATCTGTCAGACCTTCCGGCATTCGCTAACCGTGGACTTCCGGGTTCTCGGAGCGCGGCCACTCCCCCTCCTATGACGTGGTCGTTCCCAGGGTTCATAGAGAGACCGCGTCAACACCACAGTGCTGGATCAACTCGAAAGCTCCCGCGAACTTCAAACTGAATATTTACTTCTACTGTGTATCGGACCCGGACTGTTTAATCGTTTACCCTCCTTCTCCTCTCCTACGACCTCGGACTGTTTTTGGATATTCTCTTGCCTGCTGCAACCTCGATTCTCTGTGGAATCTCTATCACCAATTTGGATTATCGCTCCTTCATAAGTTAAGTAAACCAGATTGGCTCAAGCTTAAAATATAACCATCCTAATTCTAAGTGGTTCGCATTCTGTTCCACATCAACTCCTAACCTTGTTTTCAACACCTACTTATTAATTATCTGCATCCTAATTTGGAACTTCTCGCTGGTTGTGTTAAATTTACTTTATCTAAAACAACTTCAACACCGCTGCTGTTTATAACCTGCCAGGAATTAAAGAGACAGTTCAATTTGATTATCTTTTTTTATTTAAAGTAATAAACATTATCAAACTCAGAAATCTGCAGTTGTTTCCATCTTATCAACAATTGAGCATTACAGATTGATCCAGCCTAATTAATGGATACAGCAGATCTCACTTCTGAAATCACCAGATTAAACCAAAGAGTGGATACTCTTACTCAAGGCATGCAAGATCTACAGATCACCAATGAAAGAATCCTTACTTATGTAAGGGACTTGCAAACCCATACTCCTCACACAGTTACACACTCGGCTAGTGACCCTGCTGTCTCCAACCCCGAAAAATTCTCTGGAGACAGGTCCCAATACCGAGAGTTCATCAATTCTTGCAAGTTGTTGATTGCATTAAAACCCCGTTCATATCCCACTGAAAGATCTAAAGTTTGTTCTGTTATTTCATTTTTGAGAGGTGAACCCATGGCCTGGGCTCATTCCTTTCTTGAGAATGATGATCCCATATTGGATTCTCTGGATGAATTCTTTGAAGCCATGTCTCTCCTTTACGAAGACCCAAACAAACAAGCGACTGCAGATTTAACCATTAGAACACTGCAGCAAAGAAACCGGCCTGTTGAAGATTACATTGCTGAATTCAAACGATGGGCACCAGAAACTCAGTGGAATGACATAACACTACGTAACCAGTTCCGTATTGGGCTATCTGAAGCTGTCAAAGATGAGCTCTCCAGAACTGAACTACCTACTACACTAAATACACTTATTCAACTGTCAATCAGTATCGACAGAAGACTTAGGGAAAGAAAAGCTGAGAAATCACTCACTAGCTCTCTATGGAAAAAACCCTTCACCTCTTCAAAGGCACCGGAGAAACCTATAACTCCCGCTGAACCTATGGAAATAGGGGTTGTGAGAAGTCCTCTTACTCCAGAAGAGAGAACCAGAAGAAGACAACTGAACCTCTGCATGTACTGTGCTTCGCAAGAACATGTGGTGCCAGACTGTCCCCTATTGAAACGTCCAAGAGGCGGTAAGCATGGTTCTACCACGACTGTAATGAGTGTACTTCCTTCTAAACCAACCCCTCATTTCTCCTCTGTCTCTCTCATATTACAGTGGGACAAAGAAAGAATTACGACTAAGGCCATTATTGATTCCGGTGCTAATGGGGTGTTCCTGGACTCATCCTTTGTTACAAAAAATAAAATTCCTTGTGTTCAAAAACGTAATTCCGTCTCTGTCAGAGTTATTGATGGCTCCTTAATCTCCTCGGGGCCCATTCGCCTTGAAACTGTCCCTTTAAGGACTACTACTAATTATGTCCATTCTGAATTTCTTGTTTTTGATGTCATAAATTCTCCTCTTTATCCAATAATATTAGGGATAGACTGGTTACGGACTCACAACCCACTTATTACATGGGCTCCTTTCTCTCTCACGTTTAACTCTGCATATTGCCAGGGAACATGTCTACAACACATCCCCATTTTGCATGTTACTAGGGAATCCACTATACCTTCCTGCTATTCAGAGTTCGCTGATGTGTTCAGTAAAAAGGAAGCAGAGACACTTCCTCCTCATCGACCCTATGATTGTCCGATTGACCTTGTTCCTGGTGCTCCTATCCCTTTTGGACATATTTATCCTCTCTCTGAATCAGAGCTAAAAACCCTCAAGGAATACCTAGATGAAAACCTCCGTAAGGGGTTCATTAGACCTTCCTGTTCACCAGCCGCTTCCAGCATGTTTTTTGTAAGAAACAAGGACCAGACTATTCGGCCAATCATCGATTACAGGTCTTTAAATAAAATAACTATCAAGAATCGTTACCCTCTTCCCCTGATCAATGAGTTGATTGAAAGATTAAGAACAGCTACCATCTACACTAAACTTGACCTTCGTGGGGCATATAACCTTGTTAGAATCAAGGCCAATGATGAATGGAAAACGGCGTTCAGAACCCGATATGGTCTTTACGAATATCTTGTCATGCCCTTCGGGCTATGTAACGCCCCTGCAACCTTTCAGCATTTCATTAACGATATCTTCCGAGATCTCCTAGACGTTTGTGTCATCATTTACTTAGATGATATTCTCATCTACTCCAACAACCTTGAAGAACACAGAAAACACGTGAGATGGGTATTATCCAGATTAAGAACACACAAATTATACGCAAAACCAGAAAAATGTATATTTGAAGTCAATGAAATCACTTTTTTGGGATATGTTATCTCCCCTCATTCAATAAGTATGGATTCCTCCAAAATAGATTGCATTGTCAACTGGTCTACTCCTACTAATACTAAAGACTTACAACGTTTTCTGGGATTTGCCAACTTCTATAGGAAGTTCATTAAAAATTACTCCAAGGTTGCTCATCCCCTCAACCTGCTCAATAGCAGTAAACGGTCCTTTGCTTGGAACGAAGAGGCTCAAGCAGCCTTTGATGAATTAAAACGGAGATTCACAAGTGCTCCCATTCTTCAACTACCTAATCCTGCTTTTCTCTACGTCATGGAAACGGATGCTTCTGACACAGCTATCGGGGCTGTCCTCTCCCAACACCAAACGCCTCAAGATCCTCTCCATCCAGTAGCTTTTTTTTCACGATCTTTGTCTCCTGCTGAACGAAATTATCCTGTAGGAGAAAAAGAATTATTAAGTATTAAAGCTGCATTCGAAAACTGGCGTCACATACTTGAAGACACACGCACTCCTGTAATTGTTTATACCGACCACAGGAACCTTGAATATCTTCATTCCAACAAAACACTCTCTGCCAGACAAGTACGCTGGAATCTTTTCTTTTCCCGTTTCAATTTTCAAATCATTTACAGACCTGGATCCCGAAACAAAAAGGCCGATGCCCTGTCCAGAATTCACCAAGATCTTCCTGTAACCGAAACTCAACCTCCTAAAATCATAGGTATTATTTCGTCATTAATTGATGATATTAAACATCTTAAAGAAGAAGATCTTGAACTTCCCAAACAAGGCAATCTATCAAAAAAGGACGGGTTGTACTACTTCAAAGACAGGTTATACATTCCTCCCTTGCTTAGGAATAAAATACTCTCCTTGATTCATGATTCCCCTCTGGCTGGTCATCCTGGTACAAGGAAAACACTGGAGCTGTCTAAAAGATATTACTGGTGGCCTTGCCAGGACAGAACCATAGAATCTTATGTCAAAAACTGCCCAACCTGTCTGAGATCAAAATCTGACCATCATCCACCATTCGGTCAATTACTGAGCCTACCTGTTCCAGAAAGACCTTGGCAGTCCATCTCAATGGATTTCTTGGTAGAACTCCCTCCTTCGCAACATCATACCACCATTCTGGTAGTGGTAGACCGTTTCACCAAGATGTCCCATTTTATTCCTTTAAAGAAATTACCCTCTTCATCTGAACTTGCAAAAGTATTCATCAACAACATCGTGAAACTCCATGGTCTTCCTGAAGAAATCATATCAGACAGAGGAACACAGTTCACCTCCAAATTCTGGAGTGAGATGTGTTCCTCCCTCAACATTCAACGTAAGTTATCTTCAGCCTATCATCCCCAAACCAACGGACAAACAGAGAGAGTTAATCAATGTGTTGAACAATACTTGCGGTGTTATTGCTCTCATTTACAAGATGATTGGATCACGTGGTTACCAATGGCAGAGTTCTCATACAACAACTCGGTACACACTAGTAGCAAAATGACTCCTTTCTTCTCAAATTTTGGATTCCATCCTTCTTCATTCCCCGATCAAGGACTTCCTTCTTCTAATCCATACGTCTCCAACCATAACTCGTTCATGTCTGCCCTCTTCCTCAGGTTACGTGATAACCTTAAAAATGCATCATCTGCTCAGAAAAAGTTTTTCGATACTGGTAGACGACCTTCCCCTGCTTACAAGGTTGGTGATCTAGTATGGCTCTCTTCAAAAAACATTGTCACCAACCGTCCCTCAAAGAAACTGAGTTCACTCTTCCTTGGCCCTTTTCGTATATTGTCGCTTATCAACGAAAACGTGGTTAGATTGAAACTTCCACCTACCATGAAACTACATCCAGTCTTCCATGTGTCATTGCTTAAACCACACCACTCCGACCCTTTCATGAGGGATGTTCTTACCACTCCTGATCCCATTCTGGTACAAGGTGAAGAGGAATACGAGGTCCAGAGGATTCTCGACTCACGAATCCATCGTGGTTCCTTACAATATCTTGTCCGGTGGAAGGGCTACGGAGTTGACGAAGACTCGTGGGTGTCGTCCTCCGCGGTGCATGCTCGTCGACTTATCAATGCGTACCATGCTCGCTACCCATCCAGACCTCGTTGACAGCATCCGGTGGCTGCTTCTTATGAGGGGGGTTCTGTCAGACCTTCCGGCATTCGCTAACCGTGGACTTCCGGGTTCTCGGAGCGCGGCCACTCCCCCTCCTATGACGTGGTCGTTCCCAGGGTTCATAGAGAGACCGCGTCAACACCACAGTGCTGGATCAACTCGAAAGCTCCCGCGAACTTCAAACTGAATATTTACTTCTACTGTGTATCGGACCCGGACTGTTTAATCGTTTACCCTCCTTCTCCTCTCCTACGACCTCGGACTGTTTTTGGATATTCTCTTGCCTGCTGCAACCTCGATTCTCTGTGGAATCTCTATCACCAATTTGGATTATCGCTCCTTCATAAGTTAAGTAAACCAGATTGGCTCAAGCTTAAAATATAACCATCCTAATTCTAAGTGGTTCGCATTCTGTTCCACATCAACTCCTAACCTTGTTTTCAACACCTACTTATTAATTATCTGCATCCTAATTTGGAACTTCTCGCTGGTTGTGTTAAATTTACTTTATCTAAAACAACTTCAACACCGCTGCTGTTTATAACCTGCCAGGAATTAAAGAGACAGTTCAATTTGATTATCTTTTTTTATTTAAAGTAATAAACATTATCAAACTCAGAAATCTGCAGTTGTTTCCATCTTATCAACAATTGAGCATTACAACATCTAGCCAATTGGACGCTGAGCCCTCCGCCCCCAACTGCTGCACTGTCTCATCCCAAACCTTCCAAAACTTGACATATGATGACCAAGTGCCATGGATGCATCGTCATCATCAACCGCTTCACTTGTATCTGACAACTCAGCAAAGGAAGCAGCAGCGGGTACAACATCATCATCATCACACCGTACGTCCATGTGTGTAATGCTGCCTGACTGAGACATATCCCTGTTATCTACATCCTCTGGCAATAATGGTTGCGCATCACTCATTTCTTCAAACGGATGTGTAAATAACTCCTCTGATATACCAAGTAAAGCGGCTGTGGTGCTAGTGTCGGTGGTGGCGGCAGGCGGGTGAGTGGTATCTTGAGAGGTGCCTGAAGCTAAGCTGGAGGAGGATGGTGCGTCAAGGTTCCGAGCGGAGGCTGTACAAGATTGGGTGTCCTGTGTTAGCCAGTCAACTATGTCCTCAGAACTTTTCAAGTTCAGGGTACGTGGCCTCTGAAAACTGGGCATTGTTCTAGGGCAAAAGGGAATCACAGCACCACGACCACGATGGCCCCTGCGGGGTGGCCTGCCTCTGCCTGTCACTTTTGATTAGTGGTACTATGCGTGCAAGCTACTGTGAGACCAGATATGAGTAGCAATGTGCACTGGCAGAGGTTGGCAGAGTACACGCTGTAGGCCTGACACCCGCTTGAAGACAACTAACTGCTATTCAATCTATAACAGTGGAAAAAGTTTTTTGGTTTTAAAGGCACGCTATTGTGACACCAGATATGAGTGGCAAAGTACAGTGGCAGAGGTTGGCAGAGTACATGCTGAAGGCCTGACACCCGCTTTAAGGACACTGACTGCTATTAGCTTACAGTGAAAAACTTTTTTTTTCTTTTTAAAGGCACGCTATTGTGACACCAGATATGAGTGGCAAAGTGCACTTGCAGAGGTTGGTAGAGTACACGCTGAAGGCCTGACACCCAGACGCTTGCAGACAACTAACTGCTATTCAATCTATTACAGTGAAAAACATTTTTTTGTTTTTAAATGCAAGCTTATGCTAATGTGACACCAGATATGAGTGGTGGCACTTGGCAAGTGGGAACAGTATCCACTGTGAGCCTGACACAGAAGCTGGCAGGCAGGCAACTGCAATTACATTACACAGAAAAAAAATAAAAGCAGACTGATGTTCTAGCCCTAAAAAGGGCTTTTTGGGGTGCTGTCCTTACAGCAGAGATCAGATGAGTCCTTCAGGACTGTAGTGGACACTGAATACCCTAGCCTAGCTATCAATCTCCCTATCAAATGAGCAGCTTCAGAATGAATCTAAAATGGATGCTATACAGGAGGTGGGAGGGTCTGGAAGGGAGGGTCTGCTGCTAATTTGATGGAATGTGTCTGCTGATCGTGAGGCACATGGTCAAAGTTTACTCAATGATGACGAATAGGGGACGGATCAAACCGCGCATGTGTTCGCCTGCCGCGGTGAACGCGAACACGCTATGTTCGCCGGGAATTATTCGCCAGCGAACAGTTCGGTACATCACTACTCACTAACAGACACACACTAACAGACACACACACACACACTAACAGACACACACACACACATTTTTTTTCTTTTTTACCTACCTTTGGGAGTGCTGGGGTGGATTCTTGCTTTCCCAAAGTCCAGTGGGGCTGCTGGGTGGCCGGCCTGTCACTGCAGTCAGCGAGGGAGCACTGATCCTCCTGTTCAGCTCCCTTGCATGCCGCATAGTGATGCCAGGGCCGGAGTGATATCATATTCCAGCTCTGGCCCCTGGCATCACTGTGGTGCATGCGGGGTAGCTGAACAGGAGAATCCCTCGCTGCCCGCCAAAAAGTGCTACCGCTGCCAGCTTCCGGGGGCCCTGAGGTGGCCAGCCAGCCAGGGCGATTGGGTGGTGTTTTTTTTTTGCCACCCCCCAGAAAGTGCCACCCAAGGCAAATGCCTTGTCACCCTCGTGGTACATACACTCCTGCATATAGACATATATATCTATATGTTTTTTTTTTTCATTAATTGCAATCCATAAAAATAAAAACTCATTGCGTCTAATTTTGAAAAAACTAATTTAAAAAATGAGTGAATCATGTGATGCATTCCTCATTTACAAATTCATGCTTATTTTTCACTTTAAGATGGACAAAGCTCTCCAATTTTCAGAGCCAAGTGTTTTCCGTATGGGATTGCATAAATTGGTGAGAAGAGGTAACCTCTTTTTAACGCAATAGGGGAGATTAATCAAGGCAGAAACAAGTGCTATTCTGGGACAAAGTACTACATTAGGAGCAATCATCGAGGAGACAAATAGAACATCTCTCAGCATTTAGTAATTTGTATCAGAATATCACCTTGGAGACATGGATCTCTACATGCATCCCAAAGTGTGTGGTCCAAACCACTTGAGCCCCTACTGAGAGGGCAAGTTGTTATTTCATATAAATTCAACTTACATTTAGAAATTGCTGGCCCTTTTCAAAAATGGTATGCTGATGAGCAAAATGCTTCTAATTTAGTTGACAAAAGAGATCTAACAGAACTGAAGTACATAAAGAAACAGAACATTCTATACTGTGAAGCGGTCTGCATGGAGCAGAGTGCAATAGAGGCATAGAATGTCAGTGGTCCTTAAAGGGGCACTGTGATTTCCCCAGTTTTTTTTAACATAATGTTTACTTAATGCCTATGTTTAACAAATATATATTTTTTGTAGGATGTGAAACATAAAATTAAATAAAATCCACACCTCTTTTTCCTGTAACTGGGCGCCTCCAGCTTAACTCACAGTCAATCATTGTTCTAAGTTCTGTTCTTTCGCACCTGGCAGACAGCATAGAGAAGGCATACAAAGAAGAGGAGAAATGAAACAATGTTTCTATTCCTCCTTCTCATATCCTGGCCTTGCCTTGTCTAAAAAAGATTTTGATATGATTTTAGATCTTTCATAGCAATATAAAAAATAAACTGGGAAGTGGCAGTTCTCTTTTAACACGAGGTGCATTTTAATATTTGAATGACAGTTCCCCTAAGTGGTTAAGTATATATATGCAACTAAAAAATTACGTATTTACTAATAATACTAATACTAACTTTTAATATTATTATATAAACATCTGCGTGTGGATTTTGCTGTAAGTACGATTTCCCCTCCCTGTGTTACTAAATCGAATTTTTTTTGTAAATGTTGCAGAATTCTGTAAAAGTGATGATGTCACCGAAATAAACAACATGGTTTTCAGGTTCCCATATACCAGTCGAAAAACTCGCAAAAACTGAAATGAATGATTATGTCAACAGTCCAAATCTTAAGTACGCTTTGTATTGGCATTGGTATTCACTAGCGCCAGATACTCTACCTTGGATAATCGCTGATGGACATTGATTTTGTCTTTGCCTTTCACAGCACAGCAAAATTAATGTGAACGTCAGGGTCAAATGAATCCCAGCGGTGTCCTATGCTCTGTGCTGAGAAGCACATTTCAAATACTAAAGAACTTAAAATCAACCGAGACCTATCATGCATTGTTACAATTAATGGATATGAATAGACACCGCCTGGGAATGCAATTTACCTTTGTATCAACTTTGGAGGTTAGAATCCTAAAACACTTGATTGTGCAATTTGATTTACCTGCTTTACAGCTCCTCTATATTAATTTATTGTACTGTATTCACTTGACAGATTTGATATGCCTTTCTCTGTCTGGCTCAAAGTACACGACTTTCTGCTTCCCAAGAGCGAGACAATATATTATTTAAATCTTGGGGACAAACAAGTATTTACTCGCTGAATAGATACTCCAGGCAATTCAAGAATAAAAATGCATATTATATCCCACTTGGCTGTACTGAACATGCACAAGCTATTTCCCGTTCATTCATATGTGTGTTGTAACACAGCTGCATAGGTGCTGTGCGTTTCTCATTTATTTAAAGAGTTACTCGAGCTCAATGATCACTTCAATGTTTTAAAGTGGTCATGGTGCATGGATCATACTGAAGATATGGAAATTAGATATTTAATGTTGTTGCCAGAGGTGAAGTTAAACCTCTTGCAGCATCATTAAATATCGCATATGTTTCAATTAGCCAGCCTTGAATGAAAATATTTATTCCAAGGTACGTCTTATTTTTATTTTTTTTTTGCAACAAAAAAATTATATACATATGAGGTCTGTCCGGAAAGTATTCAGCCATAAATATGAAAAATAGAGACAAAAGATACCAAATTATACCAAATGCAGTAAACATTACACATAGGACAAAGACACCTCAGTCCCCTTTAGAGTCGGCACATTGTGACCTCACACAGTTCTCCCAGCATCTCTTCCACTGTTCAAAACACTCTGCAAAATCCTTTGTTAGAATCACCATCAGCTGCCTCATTGTATTTACCTGAACTCATCGAAGCTTTGAAATCGCTTCCCTTTCAAAGGTGATTTTAGTTTTGGGAATAACCTGAATCACAAAGCGACTGATCTTTTAACAGATTCTCGACCATCTTTGAAGCATTTGTGCCACACTTTTTTTACACTGCACTCATTGCATTATGCCCGAAAGCCTTCGGAATCATCCGAATAGTTTACGCGGAGGAATGTTCAAGCTTAACGCTAAATTTTATGCAGGTTCGTTGCCCTATTAGTTCAATCATTTTTCATGCAACAGGCACACAGTAGACATGCTCACTTAATGCCGTCTAGTGCTCCCACTGACTAGTACAGTGATGTGGGCATTGTTCACGCATGCGCATTCCAGCCCACTCTCCTTTGCTGCCAGGTTACATTGATGTCACGCAAACCATTCTCATTATATATAACAATGGCTGGACTATTTTCAGACAGAGCTCATATACATTACTAAAGTGAGAATGTTTTAAATAATATGTGCATAGATATCTGTAGCATCCAACCCAATCCATCCCGTATTTTAGTTTTGCTGATATTCTCAATGGAACAGATATGATTAATTTGCTCCCTAAAAGCCAGGAGAAGTCTTTCATCAGTGTTCACACAGGAACCTGTGCGAAATGAGAGTGTTTTAAATTTGCATAGATATCTGTAGTAGTTAACCCAATCTTTAAAGGACCACTATAGGCACCCAGACCACTTCAGCTCAATGAAGTGGTCTGGGTGCCAGGTCCCACTAGCTTCAACCCTGCAGCTGAAAAAATAGCAGTTTTAGAGAAACTGCTATGTTTACATTGAGGGTTAATCCAGCCTCTAGTGGCTGTCTCCCTTGGAGCCACTAGGGGCGCTTCCAAAATTGACACTATGAAAATCACACTTATTTAACGCTGGACATCCTCACGGGCCTCCAGTGTCAAAATATATCTCCATAGGAAAGCATTGAGTAATGCTTTCCTATGGGTGGGTTTGAATGCGCGCGCGTCTCTGACCACGCATGCCCATACGGCTCCACTCGGGAGCTGACGTCGATTGAGGAGGAGAGGTCACGAGTGCCGATGGAGCCCGGTGCTGGATTAAGGTAAGCAAATAAATGGTGACTAGGGCTCTATAGCGTTAGGAATACATATTTTAATTTTTTTGTATTTCTAACGCTATAGTGTTCCTTTAAGGGCATAGCCCTTGGACTACATTGGGGACCACTTTTTTTGTAAGTTAAGACACCAGAGTACATTTTATGTGGCAAAAGGATAAAAGTGATTTTTAACTCAAAAATCTCACAAAACCACATCTATGTTGCTCTGCTAATTCAAGAATCAAACATGTTTTTTTTTGTTTTTGTTTTGTTTTTTAAGTAAAAAAAAAAATCAGGCCACAAATAACATTTTGCATATGTTGATGTAGGTACAGAGTTGACATTCTCAGTCAATGGCAGCAGCCTATTCATGCTTGAACAGGCTATGCTGTTAACACAATGTAAAAAAATGTGCAATGAGATTAATTAATTTATTTATTTATAATAAGCGTATGGCTTATTTATCAGAAGCTTATTGCCTCCCAGAGTAACCTCTACCTCACATACCTGTCTCTTGCTCTCTCCTAAAGTGCAGCACTTTACTCTCTCCTCCAGCTCTGCTTCACTCCCACTTTATTTGATTGCTATTTCCTGTCCTATTGTGTTTTATACCCCACCTCCTATAGACTGTAAGCTCGTTTGAGCAGGGTCCTCTTCAACCTATTGTTCCTGTAAGTTTTCTTGTAATTGTACTATTTATAGTTAAATCCCCCCTCTAATAATATTGTAAAGCGCTACGGAATCTGTTGGCGCTATATAAATGGCAATAATAATAATAATAATAATAATATTAATAATAATAATAATTTACTAAATGTCAAATCATATCAAATCTCACATTTTTCATTTTGGATAACAGAATTCTCTACTATTTGATGTTTAGTAAATGTACATTTCTCATGATGGGTCATGATATCAGTTTGTAAACTGTATATAACTACAAAGACTATTTCATGAAAGAAAGGTCACATTTAACCCTTACATGACAGATAAAGTGCCAAGATCTTCATTATAATGAGATTTGTCTAACCTCTTGTCATTAGATAAGTTAAATAAAAATGTTTTGTTATTTAATGTTAAAAATACTTATATATTTTGTTATTGACACTCTTGTTTATAAATTAATTAAATATAAGAAATTACAACCTTTGTTGCGGTATTTAAAATGGTGCAAACAATTCAAAAATATTTTCCTCCTTCCTGTAGTATATTTATTATGGTTTAAATAGCCTGTGCTATCACCACGAATGGTCATACGTGCCAATCCACAGCAGGCAACAATATTAAGGCATCAAGAATTTATTTTTAAAGTCAAATATATTTGAGAGTTAAAGTAAATCCTTGAAATGATGACTTGTTAGTAATATTTTCGATTCTGAGCGTAAATGGAAAAGATCAAAAGGTTTTACATTGTTGTTTATTTTTTTCTAGGAAATATGGTGTTAAGTGAATATTAAAATCTCTTCACAAATTCAGGAAGCTCATTGATTGGTATTCTGAAAGTAATTTACTGCCTGCATTACCAATTACCCTGTAAAAATTGTAGCAGGTGCACAGCACTTGAATTTTTCATGGGTGATATATGAATCAAAGGTAATTCTATTTTTACATTTGCAACACATCTGTTGCACATATCAAGAAGATGTAGATTTGGATGGCACATTAATTATGTTGCTGTTTCAATATGGGGAGGACATGATCAAAAAGAGATTTCTGATAGAATGATAGTATATACGCTATGGTTTGGGCTGGCGATAACTTTAATTAATAACACAACAGAACTTTAAAAGGGGACAGATGACAAGTATATGAAACATCAGTGTTTGATATATAGTCTTTATCATGTAAGCAAAACCCTGAATCAACTGAGTGCTGTTTCCTGCCCCCATTGCCATCATTGGAAGTCCTAAGCAGGAACATCCATTAGCTAAAAGCGATTAGTTGACGATCAGATGAAAGGGAACCAACAAAAGATGACTAGTGATTCATGAAACTGCAACATTATGAAAGACACCCCAGGTTTGCTTGATAGTCCAAGATGCATGGTTGGAATCTTCTGTACCAGACACCAATCGTGTTATTATCCTCACTTCCATATGTATATGTATATGGAAGTGAGGATAATAAACTAGATTCAAACACTATATATATTTTCCTATAGTGCCCTGAGGGTGCCCCCACCCTCAGGGACCCCCTCCCGCTGGGCTCTGGGGAGAGGAAGGGGTTAAAACTTACCTTTCTCCAGCGCCGGGCGGGGAACTCTTCTCCTCCTCTCCTCCTCCTCTCCTCCCATTCGGCTGAATGCGCACGCGCGGCAAGAGCTGCGCGCGCATTCAGCCGCTTTCATAGGAAAGCATTATCAATGCTTTCTTATGGACGCTTGCGTGCTCTCACTGTGATTTTCACAGTGAGAAGCACGCAAGCGCCTCTAGCGGCTGTCAATGAGACAGCCACTAGAGGTTTTGAGGGCTTGATTAACCCATTTATAAACATAGCAGTTTCTCTGAAACTGCTATGTTTATAAAAAAAATGGGTTAACCCTAGCTGGACCTGGCACCCAGACCACTTCATTAAGCTGAAGTGGTCTGGGTGCCTAGAGTGGTCCTTTAATAAACTAGATACATTTTTGCATCCAGGCTGTTGGCTTCCAATGTCACCGGTCAACATTTCCCATGGTCATGAAGTCTTAAGTATGCAGGAAATAATGCATAGCCAAAATGAGAAAAGCGATTCTCTTTCAAAAGATTTAGTTTTTTTATGAAGTAAGACAGAAAAAAAAAACAGGATGCCTCATAAAAATGGGTACTACTATAAAAAAACAGAAAGGAAAAGAGCTTAATGAGCTTTACATCGAGCTGGCAAAACAAGAACGTCTACACAAATCTACCATAGACCATAAAATCTTGGAGGGCATTAAAGAGATTAGGGAAAAAATATTAATTAGAACTCAAGAAAGGATTGACAAAGCCATGTTAACTCTAAAACAGAGCTGGTACTACGGAAATAATAAAATAGGGAAAAGTCTTTCAAATAAATTAAAAAACAAAAATAAACTTCAATCTATAAATTATATAACCGTCGGAAGCAAAAAAATGATCTCTCCAACTCAAATTGCTAAAGCATTCGAAGACTATTATAAAAACTTATATAATATAAAATTTGACGAGCCATCCGAGGGTGAAACAAAACAGTTTTTGGAGAAATTAAGTTTGCCAACCATATCAAGGGAGAAATTAAGCCAACTAAATGCTCCTTTTTCCATTCAGGAGATTAGCAATACCATTAAAGCTCTAACAGCAGGTAAAGCACCAGGCCCAGACGGCTTTTCTTTAATCTTCTATAAAAAACTAAGTGGCATAATCTCTCCATATTTATTAAGAACATTTGAAGATCTCGCTAACCATAAAGCCATTCCAACGGAACTATTCCAGGCCACCATAATACCAATCCCTAAGTTAGATAAGGACCCTACGTATACCTCAAACTACAGACCAATTTCTCTTATAAATCTAGATATTAAGATATACTCAAGAATTCTGGCTGACAGATTAAAACAAATTATACCTAATATTGTACATATAGATCAGAGTGGATTTGTAGAGGGCAGGGGCACATCTGATAATATTAGGAAACTACTGAATGTCCTATACCATGCAGATCAAAGCTTGTCTCCCTTTGCGGTGGTTACCCTCGATGCCGAGAAGGCCTTCGATCGGGTCAACTGGAAGTACATGGAAGAAGTACTGGGGGCCTTCGGCATCGAGGGTTTCTTTAAGGAGAGCACATTGGCGCTATATAAGGATCCGCAGGCAAAAGTATCAGGACATATGTTTCAATCAAATTGGTTCCCTATTAGAAATGGGACGCGACAGGGATGCCCTCTGGCACCCCTGCTATATATCCTGTCTATAGAACCGTTGGCAGCCGCGATCAGACAGAACGTAGACATCAGCGGGTTAAAGGTGAATAAGATCGAGAATAAAATTGCATTATATGCAGATGATGTCCTACTGACCCTGGCAGATCCTACTAGATCTATCCCAGCCGTATTTCGGCTTATCAACGAATTTGGTACACACTCGGGTTATAAAATAAATATAAAGAAAACACAGATTCTGTTAAAAGGCCTGAGTGGACCAGGTCTAGATAAACTTAAAAAAGATTTTAAATGCGACTGGGAAACAAATAAAATAAAATACTTAGGGGTAAAATTTTCTCTAGATTATAGAGAAACTGGAGAACTTAACTACACTGATATTTCCACCTATTTCAGGAACACCTTAAAAAATTGGCAGGGATTGGAACTCTCTTGGTTGGGTAGGATCGAAGCAGTAAACTTTTATCTCCTTCCTAAGTTGACATACCTATTTAGTAATCTCCCGCTGAGGGTGACATACCAGACGATACGCGGTCTCCAAAGGCAACTATCAAATTATATCTGGCAAGATAGGAGACCTAGAGTCTCACTGGAAATACTACAGAGAGACTGGAAAGAAGGGGGGATCCGTTTCCCAGATATACAGAAATTATATATGAACAATATGGTGGCACACCTAATTAAGTGTGACAACTACACAACGGCTAGACCAAATTGGTTAGACATTGAAAAATTAGATCTTGGCGGTTTGGAACCTTTATCACTCTGGTGGTGCGACAGTGAACTTTTAAAAAATATAAGTTCTAGCAACCCAATGAATAATACAATGATTTACATCGTAAAGCACTTGAAAAAGAAATATGGAACAAAACATATATCATTAAACGCCCCACTAACAATCTTAAAATTCTATATAAAGGACATAAATATACAAGAATGGGAAAACGGTGGCGTAGAAAGAATAGCGGAACTTTTAAATAATAATAAAATGCTGCTATTCCCAACACTACAAGCCAAACACAATCTCCCAGCGAAGGAAATTTTTAATTATTTAAGAATAAAATCCTTCACTATGGGGAAGGATTTCTCGGAAAGCTCCCCAATGGACCAATTTGTAGCATCTCACTATAAAAAAAAAATCGCTTCTAGATACAACCAATTTGCAAGAAGCCAAAGACAAATAGACAAAGCGCCAGCAATGCATAAATGGGAGCAAGAACTTGATTTTTCATCCTCAGTGGAGGACTGGCTGTTGGGCCTACAAGCAGTAAAAAGATACATACACGGGGTGAATATTCAGGAAGTGTACTTTAAATTAGTATACCGTTGGTACCTGGTCCCTACCCGTCTTCACAGATTTCAACCCACACTCCTACCAGATTGTTGGAGATGTGGTAGGGAGCTGGGTACATTCTCCCACATCTGGTGGGACTGTGAGGAGCTGAAACCAATGAAATCATTTGTAGTGGAACTGGCAGACTCTATGTTTGACGTTCGGACTGAGATTACCCCTCAAATGTTCCTGTTCCACTTAGACCTTCCAAAAAGCAATACAAAAGTAAAAATCCTTTGGATTCACATTTGTATGGCAATAAAAATAGTTATGGCCAGAAACTGGAGACAAATGGGCGGGTTACAATGGCAGGAGATATGTATACAAATTGAATACCAACGCAACATGGAAGCTGGGATAGCCAAGATATCTAGAGAAAAATATAATGAGGTCTGGACCCCTTGGGTTAGATTTATCAACCGCAATATAACCCCCCCCCCCCACAGAGATAGCTATCCGTAGATGAGAGAATGGGCAGGAGGTATGGTTAAGGTTTAGGAGATATGTATGACATGTATGTCTGTATGAATGTAAGGATGTAAGATGTAAGATACAGCAGAATACTGTTTAATGAAGATGCTTACTAATGCACGGCTTGACAGGTACTTAGAATTATTATTTATTGTACTGCTACTGGAAAATAATTACTAGAACCGTGTTTAAAAAACTATACAGTTGCAAGCTGTGTCTTCACTTGTATGAATTTGTTTTATAAAAAAATGAAAATAAAGATTTATATATATAAAAAAAAAAAAAACCCTAGCTGGACCTGGCACCCAGACCACTTCATTAAGCTGAAGTGGTCTGGGTGCCTAGAGTGGTCCTTTAATAAACTAGATACATTTTTGCATCCAGGCTGTTGGCTTCCAATGTCACCGGTCAACATTTCCCATGGTCATGAAGTCTTAAGTATGCAGGAAATAATGCATAGCCAAAATGAGAAAAGCGATTCTCTTTCAAAAGATTTAGTTTTTTTATGAAGTAAGACAGAAAAAAAACACAACAGAAGTAATACAGATACATTATGTTATTGTGCAAAAAATAAAATGAAGATAAACATTTAAAGGTGCTTTCACACCAACAGCAGAACATTGGATAACATGAAGATGCCCAATTTAGAAGGTTTTATTGATATCAGTTTGGTCAAGAGGACATATCGAGAAGGTTGACCAAAAAACATTAGTGGAGAAATTTAGTGATCACATTTTTAATAAAAATGAGAACTGCACAGTGGGTAGAAAGCCAGATAGCTGTTTAAGATTTTAATCTAGCGAACGTATGAACTGGACTGTGTTTTAAATGAATGAGGCACATGCTATCAGATAACAAATATAAAGCACACAGAACAATTCCTTTAACAGTAGCTCTAGATCAGGGATAGGCAACCTTCGGCACCCCATATGTTGTGGACTACATCTCCCTTGATGCTTTGCCAGCATTATGGCTGTAAGAGCATTATGGGGGATGTAGTCCAAAACATCTCGAGTGCCGAAGGTTGCTTATCCCTGCTCTAGATCTTCCCTTTAGCTGTGTAGCCAAATAACCTTTGAGAGTCTTCCAGGTCTCTCTAGCTGGAACTACTGTTCCCATAATTCTCTGTTACCTTCCATTCTCTGTTACCTTCAAGCCATCAGAGAATAATGGAACTTGTCTTCCACCGAGATCCAGAGAGAATGCTTTTTGACTCCCAGACATCTAGGAATCTGCAAAAATGAACTCTGTATGGCAGCATTAAAATATACTGCAAAAGGAACATGTATTTAATTGCAAATACATGAGATTTGCAAAGATGTAGTAGAAATATCTCACAGAAGAGACATAATTTGCATTTTTATTAAAATTAATGAGTAATGAACTAACAAATGATTTGGATTCTTTGCTGGATTGGTTAACAGAATGACACTTGAATAAGACATGCAATTATGTTTTGTAGTACTTGGAAGAATTTTTTTATAGTTATAATTTTTATTTTAAGGTGTGGGTATTTTTAGAGACCAATTTCATAAAAAAAAAACAAAAGAAAATTAGATTCCATGCAATAATTTGTTGTTTGTTCCTTATTATTTTTTCTAGTATTTTGTTATCATTTTATTTTTCTTCATATAAAAGTTGGGCTCACAGAAATGCAGAGCCCTTAAAAAGATTAATTACCCAATCTGGATATCTTTAAGAGCATTTGAAATAAGTCGTAGCAAAAGACTAGAAACCAATTTCGAACCAGATTTTTTGTGTCTTTAGAAAAACACACTGTATGCAGGACTTATGCATATATTCTTTCCAGTGTTGCTATTTTTTTTTGATGATTCATACATAACCCCAGCAGAATTACCTAATTAAATATGGTATTATTTGCTTCCAAGGAAGAGAACACAGTTTATGGGTTTGTTGCTCCCAGAGACTATAACCATAATGTTTGCTACGTACGCCTTATGGAAAATAATGCAGTTTATGGAGCCATAGATTTAATTGGTGTTTCAAATGACATCTTTAGATAATTCAGCAATGTTTTGTTCTGCAGATCTTCCTGCCACGATGGAAAATAGTTTTTAGGGGGAACACTTTTTAAACAATTTTGGGGTATTTTCAGCATTTTTAATTACAAACATCCTGTAACTTAACGAATTAGAAAATGCCTGATATTTAAATAGAAAAAGCAACACAGATAAAGTAGGGAAGGTTTCTTGGGAATTAAAAGGAAGGTATTCTTTAATTAGAGATGGCCTTTAAGGTTTTCACATACTGAAAGAGAACGTTTTGCCAGATTCAATGACTGTAGAGGAGACTGCTATTTACTATAGCTTTTGTCTCAGTATTCTGAGAGTGTTATGATTCACGATGGCTAAGTAACCAGTTATGCGCATACATATGCAGGTATACAGGGAGTGTTTTTGAGCAGAACCTGTGCTGTGAAACACATTATTTTTCTATCTGCTGTGTCGGTTTTGAAGGAGATTGGACCATTTCAGTAACTCTTTTCCCCATATGAAATTTACTTATTATTAAACCATATACACTGTGTATATATATCGTATACAGTATAATACATAATCTGTGTTATTTCGACATTTCAGTGGAGTATGTGGTCTGTGCATTGTTCTCTGTGTGGTTTTACTGACACTATACTTAACCGACACAAGTTGGAGGCCCTAAACTCAGGGCAATGCTGGGATGTACATACATACCGCCCAACATTTAGAGGTATGTAATTGGGAGTGGTTGGGCAGGTCTGAAGGTGGCATTGCCAGCGAAGCAACTCGCTTCACTGGTGATATATATATAATGGACAGGCCTGTCTGAAAAAATCCTTGCAGCGAGCACAGCTGAAGCATTCTCTGCAAGGCCCTACTGCCTATGCACAGTGTGAGTGCTTCCAAGAACAGATCCCTAGTATCCTTGGATGTGGGATACCAGGGAACTACATCAGGACAGAGGCACAGGACCTGGAAATCTGAACTGTCCCATTAAAATTAGGACTGTACATATAATTGTCAACCTGAAATTAGTAAGTGTTGTGATCCCAGGCAGCAACGTAGATTCACAGATGCATCCAACTGAATGTCCATAGTGGTTTTAGAATTTATGAGGCAAGTGACTATAGCTGTTCACTCATGGTATAATATAAGGAATCAGGAAGATCTTGCATTCCATACTCCATTTATGTTGTTCCAGATTGTATTTAAAGATGCACCAGATATGATGTCCTATCCTTTGACTAATTCATCACTGACGGTGAAGGAGGAAGGAAAAATCATGCTATTTCCTCACAGTGAATAACCAGAATCAACCATTAGGCATATACTACATTTGCTTGGAAAATGCACCTGCAGTCTATTAGAGATATGGATAGTGGTTAGAGGGATACTTTAGTGCCACTAATACAAAGCTGTATTCCTGGCACTATTGCTCCCCCTTCCTCCCCTCCCCCTAGCGCCCCGGTAAATAAAGGTTAAAAAACCTTTATTTACTTACCTCATTCCAGGGCTGATGTCCATCGGCGCTGGGTCAAAGCTCCATCCCATCCAAAGTCCCACGTGCGTATTAGACCTACCCATAGGAAAGCAATGAATCAATGGTTTCCTATGCGGAAAAATCTGAAGCTGGACCAAAGGCCAAAGGCCCGTTTCAATACAGGGAGCCCTCTAGTGGTTGTCTGGTAGACTGCCACTGTGGGCAGATTTAGAGCTGCAATGTTGCTCTGAAACTGCAATGTTTAACATTGCAGCACTAGGTGCAAAAGGAACAGTGCATCCAGACCACTTCTTTGAGCTGAAGTGGTGTGGGTAGCTACAGTGTCCCTTTAAGGCAGAAATACTATCTTTAGTAAATAATAAAATATGTAACTACTGTTGTCAATGACCCAGGTTAGTGTTGCTGTCAGTCCTGTTGAGAAGTGTAATATCATTACATTACTCCTGATTTTCCATCTTAGAAAGTCCCTTAAACCTTCTGCGATATCCAACTGTAGACTGTGCTACCTCCTGATGTCACCCTTTTCTGTACCACCACCACTACACATGAAGATAAGAATACTGGAAATTATAGGACTGCTAAAATTGGAGTCAAATGAATAGAGAATTTGAAATAAACAATGAGGTTAGGCTATATCATTAACCTCTAAGATATTATCAGCCAAAAGCATACCACCAGAATTCAGATACTTTAGGTTCTAGAAAGTATTGTGTAACCCTATTGTTAATGTCAGCATACATATATGCAACTTTTTTAAGGAGCAAAAAGGTTATCTTTGTTAATTATTGCCTTAGCAATGAAAGAAAAATCTACATAGATGATAATGGCGTTAAAGGAACATTCCAAGCACCATAACAACCATATCCCGCTCATGTTGTTAAGTTGACAGGAGGGCAGTTGCATTCCCTAATGTAAGCAGTCAAACCAAAAGCCAGAAGTTACCTGAGCTAAGCCAACATAGTTGAGCTTAGCAAATTAGATTAAAGCAATCAGCGGACGTTTTGTATAGGTGCTTCCGGTTCTCCATAATAAATAGTGGAGGTCGTGAGTGGTGCTACAGGGCACTTATGGCTCCATAACCAGTACAGTGAGCTGTAATGGTTATGGTGCTTTGAGTATTTATTTAAAAAAAACCAAAAAAAAAACCTTTTCTTTAAAACTGGGAATTTCTCGAGAAAATAAATGAAATAATAATAATGGTAATTGACAAACCCAATGTATGGCTAAAGTTTTTTTTACATTCAATGTTCCACCAGTCATGTTTACACGTTTCACTTTAAAATGAGAAAATAACAAACAACTAATACGCCGCAATATTCACCGAGCTCCGTTTAGGTGCTTTAAAACACCTGACTTCATTTTGATAAACAATTAGTGAAACAATTGGTCAATGAGGATATATTATGAATTTTATCATTAGTTTTTAATCATTCTATGTTCCAGAGATCTTTAAAACAAATAAATATCAACAGCTTTAATTTAATGCCAAGGGACTTCTGTGTAATTCCATGATAACCAATGGGAATATGAGGAAAATAATGAGATTTTTTAATCATTTCAATGTCAGTTAGCTTGATGTGGATGGGTTTTTAGCAACGAACTGTTTCTAATATGCGTGAAATATGTCCCCGTATTGAAACAGCATGTGTGTTTTCCATATCCATAAAATTAACCAATATTTTAGTTCATCCACAAAAAAAAGACATATAAAGTTCATTACTAATACATTTGTTATTAAGATCATGGTTATTTTCATCATCACTCATTTTTAATGCATTGATATAGGCTTAGGTGTTATGTAAAGGGATTTATACGGTCATAAATCTCTTAAACTAGGATAAAACGGATCTCTATTAAAGGAATACTAAAGCATTAATGTGCAGTAAAAACTTAGAAGATAAAAGTTTTACTTACCTTTTTCCAGTGCTGTGGATCCCTTTTTACTATTCCTCCTCCCGCAACATCATTAGAGGGACACCCAGGCCACTTCAACACGCTGTTGAGAAACTGCAATAATTACCCTGCAATTATTTTTCCTGGCACTGCAGGACCCTACAGTGCCCCTCTCCCTCCCAGTCCCCCCCCCCCCCATGATTCCGGCAATGCTGGAGGTCCTCATGCATAGCCTGAGGACGTACAGCATCGTTTAAAACACTTTTTTGTGTTCTAAGAACACGGAAGTCCCTCCAGTGGCTGTCTGATAGACAGCCACTAGAGGAGGACTTAACCCTGCAAGGTAATTATTGCAGTTTATAAAAACTGCAATAATTACACTTGCAGGGTTAAGGGTGGCGGGAGTTGGCATCCAGACCACTCCAATGGGCAGAAGTGGTCTAGGTGCCTGGAGTGTCCCTTTAACTCCACCTCTAGTGCCTGTCTACCAGACTTTTGGTCTGCTAAGTAACCCTGGATGTCCTCACGCTTTGCATGAGGATATCCAACATCAGTTAAAACCCCACAGGAAAGCATTAATTCAATGCTTTCCTATGAGGAATTTCTAATATCATCTTGGCGCACGCTGTGCATGCACAATAGGTCCCCGCTGTTGGCTGATGTCGGTGGAGGAGGAGCGGAGGTGGAGCCTGATTCAGCACCGATGGACATTGGCGCTAGAATCAGGTGAGTGACAGAATGATTTTTCACCCTTTCAGCACTGCAGGAGGAAAAGGGAGAGGCAAATGAGGGGTGCACTATAGGGCACTAAAGTGCTAGGATTAGATCTATGATGAATTCCTAGCATCATAGAAAAATACATATATGTCCATGTCCAGATATGTTTGCTTTGTTACATATGGCCATAATATGGGCCATATTTATATGACTTTGACCTGTCATGTTAATGTGTGTCTGTAACCAATATACCCGAACCACCATTTCTCAAGATTAAGTACGTTTGCCTTAATTTTGCTGTTTAAATTTTAATTTGCAGCAATTTTCGAGTGAGAGAGAGACATGGAATGTTGATGGAGTGACATGTAATGAGACAAGGAATAATGGAAATAATTGATTGCTGGATAGACATAGTGTAATGGAAAGACTTGGGATAATGGGTGATGGACATGGAAAGAGAGAAGGAAAATTTAGTGAGGAATATGGATTGATTACAGATCTATGGTCAACGAATGAGATGTGGGTCAACGAACGAGGAGGGAGAGACATGGAGTAAGGCAGAGATGGAATATAATTATAACCTAATAATTAGATGAAATATACCAATTGAAGGATATGCCTGGAATGAGATTAAACATGGACATTGAGGAAACACATGCAAAGAGGATGGGAAATGATGCATGGAATGAAAAGAGGAATAAGGCACAGATAATGTCCAGTATTGTGTAGATAGGTACCAAAGGATGGTGGTGAGACCAAACATATTAAAACTTCCAACAGTGCAAATACAAAATGACCGTTATGTATCACCTGCGTATCTCAAGTTAGACATTGAGAAGTAATTTTTTGGTTTTAGAAACCACTATCCCAGAGTTCTAATCTTGATATGTATAGCATTGAACACTGAAAAAAACACAGCTTTCTTTATACTAAAGCAAGGATCAGTGACCAGAATCCATCCATGGATTGCAGTTATGACCTACCTTGAGGGTCTCAGCAGCATGGTGTTGGTTCTGGTTTTAAGTCAAAGTGTCTCTGAGAACCCTATGATAATTTGGAAACATGATTTTCTTGACTTCTATGCCCAAGAAACTCAATCTTACATAAAGTCCAATGCAAAATCCAACTTGAGATATGCATGTGATGCATAACAGTATTGTGTAGTGTAATGAATAACAGTACAAATCAGGAAATTATGGATATACCATCAGCATCATCACCCAGCAAAACCATCCTAACCAGGCCTTACAGTCTATTCAAAGCTGAGACCTCACCAGAAGAACCAGACAGCACTGCTGTGTCAATTCTTAGACATGTAAACCAATACAAAGAACCTCTCACACACCACAGGGAAAGTTTGGGAAGAAAGAGCTGGTGAAAGTGAAGTGAGAAAAGGGTAAACTATTTAAGTGATGTTACAACTGTCAAATTTTGTGACAGGTAGCATGGGCAAATATAAATTATATAAAGGATAGTGCATGTGACACAGCAATAAAACTTACAATGTGATGTGTATGATTGTCTGACCACTACCATCTGCAGTGTGCATTGCGGTATCACAGAGCACCACAACAATAACACTCATTGTACTCTGAAGTATTTAGTTATATCATATAGCTATAAAAATGACACAGGGCTGCTGATGTGCAGAGTATGGTTAAAGTGCTCTCATACGGGCTACAAGCTCATGCTGTGCTGATTGGGTTACTATGGTTATCCTGGTTATCTATCAAGCACTGTTCACTGGCCAGATGGGCAGGTCATATACAGACACCACACCACCCAGTGGGCCAATGTGGGACAGAGATGACAGGTGGGCCCACCCAAGGGATAAAATCAAATCCCACAGATGCTACAGAGACACAGCAACCTATTCCTGGTGAGTAAGGGGTTTGCCCACTGGTCACACTTGCTGTGTGAATGCAATAGCAGTTAAAGATTCACTGTCATGGCCACATCCTCCACCATCTCCTCCCCTCCACTACATTTGATTGTTCCTTAGTGACGGCAGATGAAGGCCCTGTGGGACACGTCATCTGCCCACACTAGATACTACTGTTTTAAACTATATATGCAAAAAAAACAACCAAGTATAATATAGACATTTGTGAGCACAGAAGCAGCTCAGTAATAACTGTAAGAGGGGACCTTCTCAACAGGCAATATATCCAGAAAAGTGGCTCACTTTGCAAGAGAGGAGTTGGAATCGTATGTGTGGCAGAAATGCCTCTGCCACGTGTTCTTGGAGGGGCCTGGGTCTGGAGATAATTGAGTTTAATACAGTGCTTGACTCAATTATCTCCCAGGCACAGAGGACGGATTATCTTGTTTAAGTGGGAGTGTCCTGGAATTGAGAGCCAATGTAATCGGGTGGATGTTTTTACTGTAGTCTACTCTCAGGTTTAGAGAGAGTGCCCCTTGCATGGGGACCTGCATATAAGGCCAGTTGTGGCTGCCAACAAATGTGTTCCAGTTTACCCTCAACACAGAGCCTCGTCTCGTGCTTGTATGGGAAATCTATACCAGCTATAACCCCTGCTCTTGGGATTGTTCTTTGGATTGCTATAATCATTAGCTCTTGTAAGAGCTACAGTGCTATACCTGCTATACTCTCTTGGAGGAGAGGTCTTCTCACTGGGAGCTGGATCCCTGCCTTGGGTCCAGGGTGAGAAGGGACGGCGAGATCCCAGCCAAGCTGCGGCGGCTAAGGGGCTACGGTGCTTATGGCGTCCGGTGCAGTGCTTATGGTACTCTGCGACAGCTAGGAAGCAGTGATTGGCAGAGGCACACAGTCGGGGTGCCAGGCGGTCCATCACAGTATGCAAACAACAGCTTCACAAACTCTAGTATAGAAACAAACCCACGCACACTGTCATTATGAACAGTTCAGCTTCTAAAAAAAACTATTTAAGTACCAGAGGTAACGAGACTCATTTATACTTAACACAAAATATAAGTTAAATAAACAGATATTCTAGAATAACATTTTATTCTAGCAGTAGGTATAACATTGTACAACAGAATCCTCCCAGAGGTACGCGATCTGAAGCATTTAAAAATCAGTAGAACATCTGTCTGATATTTTTATTATCTTTTTTTCATAAAAAGAAGGTTTGTAACTGGGGACTAAGGGAGGTCTAGGAGCCATGTCTGTTGTGCTAAAGATGATGCAAGATGTTGAAGACATAAAAAATATACTTCTCACTTTTAGCTTATGATCTGTTGCCAATACCAACTGTGTTGCAGAGAAAGAGGATAAGGGATGCTGACAGCTGAGCACTGTATGGATGCTGCCAAAGCCACGGTATGCCTTGTTAGCCTGCCATGTGGCTCCAGGCCAAGTAAAAATATCACTAGCACATAATCAGCTACGGCGAGAAAGACTACGTATTGTGGAGTTTAAAGAAAACCGACAGGGCATAGGTAGGACCTTCTGTTCTCAGCATAACATAGAGTTTAGAAACTACCAAACAATGAAAATGCTTCAGATAAAGGATACGAAGGACTACCGGGTACATTTTATTAGAATACAGGACACATGAAAAAGCAAAGAAGTTAGCAACGTAGAATCTCACAGTTCATAGGTCGGCAATTCATAATACTTTTTGAAGCCTTTCTGGATGTATCATATAGGCTCCTAAATTATTTCAGTTCTTAAGGTTTTCAAATTGGTAAAAATCAAACGCAACCACTATAACAAGACTTGTAAAGTCATCAGTAAATTAATTTTACAGTATGCAGAACACTTAAAGCCAACTAGTTTAGGCCAAACGTAGATCTCCTTATATTGTATTTATTTATTTTGACACAGAAATCCTACTAAATCTGTTGGCCATAACATGTCATCCTAAAGATTTCCAAACCTTGTGGCTTCAAAAATAAGCTATACAATTAAAGAACAGGCAACTTATTATGAACAATAATGGTCATAAATAAGCCACTTATATGGCAATTAGTGTCATAATTGCATAATTGCATCATAAAAGCATATATATTTTATTTGTTTAAAAAAATATGGTGAGGAAAAATAAGCAATCAAGAGTATCATTTAGACAAAAAGTCTCTGTCTGAGACAGCTACTTAAAATAAAATGAATATTGTTTTAAAAATATTTGTGTATTTGGGCGTGGCCTGACGGCTAATGGAGACGGACGCCTGTTAGATCAGCTCCGTGCGGGAGTCACTATTTGACAGCGATTAACAGCACAAAACTCAACTAAACTTACCTACTTACGACGGGGAAATCACCCGAGTTGATGGCTCACCGTTCTCTGAAGAAAGTAAAGCCAAAACCGGCTCCTTTACAGATCTCGGCTATGCAGTCACCGCCACGCTGCATCCAAGATGGCGCCGGCAGGCCTACATCGCCAGCTTCCAGCTCTGACAGAAGCGACATTACCTCTGTCTCGGCTAAAGCCATACCAGCAACAGACGCATCTATACAGAGAATGCTTAATGAACTGAAGTCATCCTTAACCTCCGACTTTGCCAACATAGCTAAAGAAATCCGGGCAGATTTACAATCACTTGGCGAGCGAACTGACTATCTGGAAACAAAAACGGAGGAGATCATCTCGGCGCACAATAATATGTCTACAGCCTTTGAGACCATGGAAGCGAAAGTTTCCTCTATCATAACTAAACTGGCGGATCATGAAGACAGAGATAGACGGAACAATATCCGAATCCGGGGCATCTCTGAAGATATCGGCCCTAAGGCCCTAAGCTCATTTACCAAACAATTGTTCCTTCTCATGGTGCCGGAGCTCACGGAAGAAGCCACTTTAATAGACAGAATTCATCGGCTACCGAGGCCCAAAAATCTCCCAACCTCTATGCCTCGAGATACTATCGCCAGGCTGCACTATTATACCACTAAAGAACAGATAATGCAAGCTGCTAGACGTCAACCAGCCCTACCGGAGACCTTCCATAATATTCACCTGTTCACTGATCTTTCGGCAACCACCCTGGCAGCAAGAAAGTCTTTTCAGCGAATTACTAAAGCCTTGAGAGATGCCGGCGTAACATACAAATGGGGCTTTCCAGCGAAAATCATAGCCCGATACAACGGATCCGAACACGTCGTTGCAACACCAGAGATCGGGGAAAAGCTCCTGGCCGCATGGAACATCCCGCTAGAAGACATCACACCCGGCGTTGCCGCTAAGAAACCAGCCGTCACTTCACCGCTGAAAATACCGCAGGACTGGAAATCTGTAGCCACAGCTAAGTGACTGTCTCACAATGCCCTCCCAAGAATATCTATTACCCAGCTCACCAGTAATCTGGACATGGGCTCTCCTCATAATGTTGTGGTATTTCCACCCTTACTATGTTACAATGTTGAAATGTTTAATGCTATTTAGCTTCATCAGAAATGTAATTTCCTAGGTGCTATTTTCGCACAGCACACCGCTGCTCAAGCAGCCCTAAATCCTATATACAGCCCTCGGTCGTATATATCAACCCTTTTCCCAATTAAGTTAATTTACATGATTTCACCCATACGAGGTGGGCACTAAATATAACTGGACATCTTGCAGGAATTATAATAACAGGCCACGCACAGGCAGATGCCAACAATATGTGCACTTTATTGACCTGCTTAAGTGTCATGTACATATACCCATGTCACACTACCATTCTCAATGGGATACTTTATCTAGGGGCCTGCAATCCCACAGATATTACAACGTACACCTTGATTTACACCGACCGGCAAACGCTGCGCATAGCTATGCCTCAAGCCTAAACTATTAGAACATGACTCACGTGTGCTCTACTACCTTTATATATATTAGGTACAACCAAAATAGTCAAACTATGTATAGGATCTGGGAAAAACGGCTGTTTATTTTTTCTTTCTCTTGTTGGTTATATAACTGTTTAAATTGATGTTTAGGCTGCCGTCCCATGTTATGATCTTATAACTAGCTATTGGAAATGTATTACTGCTGGAGATCTGAGTAACAAACAACTAACATACACCCAAGCCCTATTACGCTACGTATGGGAAACTTAACACTTGAGATAGTGCTTTCCCCAAGAATATACAAGTTAAGGGTTAACCCCTCTGGGTCCACAGAAGACTCCTCCCCCGACGCGAGCTTCACTGCTCAATTGTCTCTATGACTTCTCGGTCCCACTATGGAGACCGTCTTCCTGTATATAACCCCATCCAAGTTATCTACTTTCCCCCCCCCCGGTCCCGTTACACCCGCAGAATCACCCATAGACAACAGATCGAGCTACCACATGCTGCATACGTCCTAGCTACTGCCCAGACAACTTTTGCATTTATGTCCTCACATGAAGCCCACAAGAACTCGGGGTCAACCTTCAGACCTAACGTCAAGGTGAGCTACCTGCCCATACACCTAATAGATACAGAAACCCAAGTAATACGCCCAAGGTTCACAAACAACCAAACAACCCACAAGTATGGCTCTTAATATCCTCTCTTTAAATGTTAAAGGCCTTAATTCCCCTCACAAAAGACGTCTCGCACTCCAGGAAGCCACAAGACACAAAGCACACATTGCGTTCTATCAGGAGACCCACTTTCAGACGGCACACAAACCCACCTTCATGTCCAAACACTTTCCAATAGGGTACCATAGCACATACAAGAAAAAGAAACGGGGAGTTACAATCCTGATAAGCAAAGAAATTTCGTTCCAACTGATCAAAAAAGTAAGCGACAAAAAAGGGAGATACCTCATTCTCCAATGCATAATTAACAATGCCCAATACACATTGGTCAACCTCTACGGTCCACATAATGATCAGCACATTTTTTTGGACCAAGTTCTTTCTCTCGCAACTGCTCACAAATTTGGACACATTATTGCCGGTGGGGACACCAACTTTATTATGGACCCACTATTGGACACTACTTCATCCACACAGGTAGCCCAAGCAACAACGCGCAAGAGGCAACGCAACACCTCACTGATAGCAAACACTCTTCTCAACCACGGATACACCGATGTATGGAGGGCCCTGAACCCCCTAGGGAGAGATTACACGCACCACTCCCTGGTTCACAATACATACTCGAGAATAGATCGCTTCCTCCTCCCAATAACACAAATGGTACAAATTACCAAAGCAGACATCGGTGTCACCACATGGTCTGACCACGCTCCGATCACAATATCGTACATGACTCAATACCCAATATCAGGCAACAGGTCATGGCGCCTTAACGACACACTCCTTAGAGACCATTCATTTGTAACGCAACTTTCTGGGGACATGGAGACCTACTTTGCCACAAATAAAACGGCAGACATAGAAGTAGATACACTCTGGCAGGCGCACAAAGCGGTCCTTCGGGGCCAGCTCATCAAACAAGCCAGCTATTGCAAACGACAACGTATAAAAGATTACACAGACACGGTCACCGAACTTGCAGAACTCACCCGCATGAACAAAGCCTCACCATCGCACTCTACGACGAAACGACTTCTCCAACTACAGGCAAAACTAGGAGATATGGAGCTAGCAAAAACAACCTATTTTTTAACTAAACTGAAACATAAATTTTTTAAGGAGGGCAATAGAGCAGGCAAAATTCTAGCAGCCCAACTAAAATCGAGAATGTTACAATCTAAAATAGCGTTTATACATGACAAGAAGGGACACAAACTCACTAATCCACAAGACGTTGTAGAAGAGTTTGGTAGATACTATAGCGATCTCTATAATTTAGCCCGCAATAGCGACACACACTCCCCCAACCAGACCGATATAGATAAATATCTTCGAGATATCCATCTCCCCACACTCTCGACAGAAGATTGCCATGTGTTGATTCAACCGTTTCAAACTCAAGAAATAATAGACATAATCAACCACCTACCAAAACAAAAATCTCCCGGGCCGGACGGCTTTACTAATCTATACTACTATACATTTAAACACATTTTAGCACCACACATGACCAACCTCTTCAATCGGTGCTTCCAAACGGGCTCTATGCCCGCGGAGATGCTGAGGGCACACATTTCCACATTGCCGAAACCAGGGAAACCTCCCACCCATTGTGCCAATTTTCGACCCATCTCTCTTTTAAATTGCGACACGAAAATTTATGCCAAGTTAATAGCGAACAGACTGGCACTAATACTCCCGAGATTGATACACAATGACCAATCTGGATTTATAAAAGGCAGACAGGGGTCGGACAATACTAGAAAACTGCTGAACATACTATCCCACATAGAGGATGAAAACGTAGAAAGCCTTCTGCTGGCCCTAGATGCCGAAAAGGCATTTGATAGATTGCACTGGGGTTACATGTCTTCAGTGTTGGCTAAATACAATTTTCCACCGAAGCTAATCCAAGGGATCATGGCACTGTACAATGGCCCGTCTGCTCAGGTGTCCCAATCAGGTTTCCTCTCCGCACCCTTTATCCTGACTAATGGAACCCGCCAAGGGTGCCCCTTATCCCCCCTCCTTTACATTCTCGCACTAGAGCCTCTAGCCACGAAGATTAGACAAGACCCGACCATTACTGGCATTCGAATCAAAGATAATGACTACCGTATGACTATGTTTGCAGATGACATCCTGTTAACCCTGAGCAACCCGGAGGCATCTTTGCCTAAACTTATGTCCTTACTACACGAATTCGGACGCATCTCATACTACAAACTAAACACTGCTAAAACACAAGCCTTACCGTTGTACATACCTACAATACGAATACAACATTTACACACCACATTTCGCTTTGACTGGCGGCAGAAACATATTACATATCTAGGGGTCAAACTAGCCCTCCACAAACAGACAATGGTGTCCTTAAACTATAACCCCCTACAACACACCTGCATCTCTAGCTTTCAGAAATGGAGACTAGTCAAGCTGTCGTGGCTAGGCAGACTTCACACTATTAAAATGGTGCTGCTACCGAAAATCCTGTACATATTTCGGATGCTTCCTCTGCAAGTCCCGTCTAGTTTCTTTAAGACGCTCCAAGTTACATTGAACAGGTTTATATGGAATAACAAAAAACCGAGATTGCCCCTTTCCTTGCTTCAAAACCCCCAGTCCGAAGGGGGCTTAGGCCTACCAAAGATAAGCACATACTACGAAGCTGCTGTTCTCGAATCAGCCATACGCCTCCACGCATCTCCACAAGTTTTCCAGTGGGTAGACATGGAGAGAGACAGAATTACTACCTCATCCTTAACGACAGCTCTGTGGACACCGAAGCTATACAGGAAAAAAGGGTTATCATGGTACCCTACCACGTCTTTAACAATGAAAATTTGGGACAAATTCCTCACCACCAAGGTCGAAAAAGGGAAATATAGCGCACATGCCCCTTTAGTGGCAATGGAAGAATTATCCCCATGGCTCTCACTAAAGGCATGGGCAACACACGGAATTCATTATGTTGGAGATGTGTGTTCTCGAACTGGGATCCTTGCTTTCCCGGAGTTACAAAAAAAATACAACTTACCGAGTTCATTCATATTCCCATACCTCCAATTGAAAAGCATAGTCCAAGATAAACTAACCCTCCAAACTCAAACATCAGAACTAAAGGCAAACATTGCTACGTTATTAATTGAGAGATGTCGCACGGCCCCCACTAAACCCAAATCACTATCCCTATGCTACAAAACTCTCTTACATATTTTACCCCCCAAGTCCTTCACATATGTGTCCCAATGGGCAAAAGATGGACTGTCTGGCCTCTCAGACGAAGAATGGTTACAAGCACTCAATGCACTCAAGGGCAACACCTCATGCTTCTCACATGTAGAAGCGCACAGAAAATTGGTCTACAGATGGTACCTCACCCCACAACGCCTACAGCAGATATTCCCTAAAACGACTCCCATGTGTTGGAGATGCGGGTCGCATCTAGGAACTATGATGCATCTGTGGTGGGATTGCGACAAGATTAGACCTCTATGGAACAAAACTCAAAAGCTCATAACAACCATTTTGCCCAAAACGCAACATCTTACCCCACGGGAAAGCCTTCTACTGCTGCTCCCAACTACATGGAATACTGCAGCAAAGAAAGTAATCACTATTATCATTCTAGCAACCAGGAATCTCCTAGCTGGGCATTGGAAGACAACGTATTGCCCGTCACATAAAGAACTGGCTGACAAAATCTACCAGTACTTTAGATACGAACTGCTCTCAGCAACCTCCCACATCTCAGCAAAACAAATAGAAAGTATATGGCTACCTTGGCTTACACTTATAAACAAAGAGATACCGAACAAAAAGACAAAAGATCAGAGAAGACCCCCATGATACGGAAATAATAACACGCAACATCTAGGCTTTACAAACTTGACACACTCAAACCAACTTGTGACGGCCTCCACCGCTAAGTAACACAACATATCCTATTGACAGGCACAACATGAGACAGTCGTGTACTCACCACCCAGACGCACGCAGGCACAAAATAGCTCTTTGCCATATTATGCCCAATAAGACCCGACACACCACGTCATACAAGAATACACCACTTATGCTCTAAAGTCTGGCTTAATTCAACTCAATCTTAATTTAAACCTAGTATTAGATCTTTATTGTTATATTTATGTTATACAACTCCCTAATTAACAAGGGACCTAGTGAGAGCCTATGGATTTATTCATTTATTCCTTTATCTGAAAGAATACACCTTGACAAACCACTGTGTTCTTTACCCAATTTTTTAAGTGGAGATATTTTGTAATCTTGAACCAAAGAACCACCTTGTATAACCTTGATGGGATGATATTTTACCCCGAAACACCTTGATATATCGATACAGGCTTAAAACTAAGGACATGTAATTTTATGATTTGTTGTCCCCCCTCCCTCCCCCCACCCCTCTTTTTTTCTGTATCCCATCTTCCCCCCCTTTCTTTATTTGAAAAACAATAAAAGTCAAATTTGAAAAAAAAAAAATATTTGTGTATTTATTGAACATTTCCCATTTTACAGCTTGTCCTAATGGCTGGTACCCACTCAGAAGCATCACATTAACCAGATTTGCTTAGACACTATCACGTGTATGATTACTGTTGCAGCTGCATGTACTGTTGAATCTCTGTCATTTTACATATGGCTAATTGTAAGTCTGAAACCTTCATACAATGTTCAGTTTTTGATGCCTGGTACAGTGGTTCTTAATAATGTATCCATTCTATATTTTCAAAGCTCCTTTGAAGCCTTGCATGCTTGGGCAAATCTATTTTTATTAAGCAATAGAGTTCTAAGCATTGTAATTAACTGCTAGTAAAAATAGAACTGGCATTATATTGGTAATATACTCTCTATACTTTTATTTTCATTTAACACAAACATTTCCCTGGGTAAGGCTTGCTGTATGTTAGAAGAGTGTGTCAGCTTAAAACAAGGATACATACATCCTAAGTTGTTGCCAAACTAAAACTACTGCATCCCTTTTCCAGACTAAACAACTAATGTTCTCCATTCTGTCCACTGCCGGATTACAGTCAGACAAGTACTGAGATCCCATGGGGCTTTAGGCAGGTTAACAGTTCGGGGCTCACCCTTCATTCTTCACCTTGGGAAGGTTAATGGGGCCAAGCAAATTTATGGTTCAGGGCTCCTGTCTAATCCCTGGTCCATGGACGGCTGCCTAGTTTCTCCTTATGGTTAAAAGACTTGGATTTCTCCTGGAAATTCTTATGTAGCTGCCCATTACATATACGGTGTACCCCAAACAGTTCCCATTGCACAATCTAATAAAATTATTGGTTAAGTATTTTAAGCACTTTTAGCAGTATTTGGCATCCAGTCTTCAGGTATACAGCTAGTGGTTGTGTCACCTTGTGTCAGGCTTTTCAACCTTAGAGCCAAGGACCTGTAGACCCTAATCAAGGTGAGCACAACTGCACGTTTCATCCGTGTGTGGTTTTGTAAACAGATTGCCATATTATTTTATTACTGCTTCCTCTTGAGTGTAAAAACTCTGCACGAAGATAGGTGTTGTGCTACTTTAAAGGCACAACTGCGAGAGAAGTGAGCCTTATTGTTTTTAGGTAACCTGTGTATTATATCACCTGGTGCTTTTACCACCTACACTAAATATTGTATTTTGTTTTTATACTTTGCATTAAACGCATCACGGAATCTGATGGCACTATATAAATAATATATAAATAATAAAATAATAATTAAATAATAATAACAAGAAGGTAAGATAAACCCTGCTTTTATAGTGCTCCACAAGGTGTTTCAGTTTGATGTAGTTTATTTTTAAACAATCTGGTGAGGGAAGTAAGGTTACCCTACACGTGTTTTTAAGAGCTACAACAGTTATCCAACTCTTCGTCTACGTTAATACTATAAGTGGAGATACTGTGACTGTTGCTAGACCAGCCAAATATGTAAGCTATTACATCTGGTTCAGGTATTTTCAATCCAGTTCCTCAAGCCTTTGTTGGACTATATTTGACAAAATTGTCTGTTAGACATTTGAGGACAGTGAAAGAGCAAAGGCAGAGCATCCCGAGCTCGACACAAATATATATATATTTTTTCTAATTGTATTCAGTACTCATGGCAACATTAATAAGTTATTCTGAAATTAAATATATTTAGCAGGAGTCCAAGGGATTTATTTTGAACAGTTAAATTACATTTATTTGCAAAAGAAATAGAAGGAGTTGATAAGCATTAAATGGAAATGAGGGACTCGTCGTTTGGTCTGTGTGGGAACCAAATAAAAATCCCACAGATGATAAAAGATGGTGTCGAAGGCTTTAGCCTCAAAGAATTCTTCCCATCATTCCTATCACCTCTCCCAAGGTTAAATGCAATGCCTTAAGGCAACTGCTTAGAATGATGAAAAGGACACTATAGGACTGTAATGCTCTTTGTAATGTTAATAAACCTTCATTTTGATATCAGATACAACTCCGGGGGAAGACTGCCAGTTTTACATTCAGGTTCAGAATTTGACAGTTTAATGCTATTAGAGTGGAGAGTGTAGATTTCTGTAAAATTGCGTTAATTTGACAAGATAAGAAAGCTTAGCTGTGTTCTTTACCCATGAATATGGTTTATTTTACATTTAAAATTTAACAGATTGACAGTAACTATGAAAGGACGTTGTTATAAAACTTTTGTCCTTTATGGATATAATCATTTATCGGAAGCACTTTCTGATGTTTCATTAACTTGTCTGAACTTGTCTGCCTGAAATCATTTGATGGAAATCTTAAAGTAACAGTATCCTTACTAATATGTGAGTATTGCTGAAACATGCGATATTTGTGATGTTCATATTTAAATAATTGGGAATAATTAAATTCTGTGTTTTCTAATAGCAGACTATGTTTTATTCCCTTTTCGTTTAATACAATATAGTAGTTAGAAATTAAAACACATATTTAAATTCCATATATATCATATTCATAACATGAAATGTAGACACTTAAATTTTATTGGCATGGGGATCAGAATTCCCAATCATCCTACAAAAGTCAAATACACTTAACAGTGGGCCTTACTTGCGTTAAAAAAAAGTTACATGTAAAGAACCTTAAAACATATTTATTTTGACAAATAAAAACATATATTTTTGCTATGATAAGGCAATAAATTAAAACTGCACTTTTTAAGTAACCATTTAAAATGAAAAAAATGAATACATATGAATGTCAGTTGTCAGTATCTCACAGGATCAAAATGCAACCCAGAAGAGCTCCTCTCTAATCTTAGGGACAAATGCACCTTTAAGCCTCAAATTATGTGAAACCCAGCCACTTACCAGACCACCAATCTACCTAAAATCCTGTACAATTGTCCGTGACTCGACAAGAGCCCACTTGGTATGCTACCAAGAGCATGTGGCCTAGTGTATACTGGGCAGGAGAGGTGGCAAATCTCATGGCCCTGGGCTACCCAGTATGCATCTGCATCGAGCAGATGCCCTGTTACACGCACCCCTTGGACTGGTGGTGATGCTGGCCCCCGACAGGAAGGTACCCTGACCTATTAGGAACAAGGGTAGAAACATTAAAGGCTGCTGGAAAACAGGGTGAATTTCCTAATATTCTGTACAAGTTGGACAGAATTTTTCACAAATTCTGGTGAACACTTGAAACCAGAATGCATCAACTTGTCCAATGAGAGTCAGAATGACACTCACCTCGAGAGCCAAATCATACTCCACAGCAGAAGTCAGCTACTCAGGCAGTGACCAGAGCCTCAAGATGGCAGCTGAGTTCAAAGCAGAGCAGGCGGCGGAGAAGGCTGAGTCAGCAGCTCAGAGAAGGAGAGGTGTGCAGGCCTGCAGCGGAGCTGGGCATATACAAGGCCAGCGGACGGCAAGCAAGACCCAGCAAGAAAGGGGAGAGCGTAAGGAACCAAGAGAGATGCCTGTCTTCTGGGTACTGTATTGACAGCACCTCTACCACTGAGCCTACTGATTCAGTCCCAATATTTGGGACTGCACCCTACCTGTGGCTGGCATGGGCTAAATAACTAGACAGACGTTCTGCTCATTCTCCCATCACATCCAGCTGGGTTGTTTCATGGTGGAATTATGGTGTCCTCACTCCTAAGTTTAATTCCATTGTATTATGTCAATTTCTTATTACCCTTTGTGTATTGCCTTGCATATATTTTTCCCCCTCTAACTTAACTATGCCCATCCCAACCATCCATACTGCTATCTGTTTTTTGTTGTTATTATTATTATTAGTTTTTTAAATGAGATGTCTTTTTCAGCCAGAAATGAATATAACTTGAAATGTGTATCTATCCATTTCTGGTTTTATACTATTCTTTGTATGTTATATGCAACAATCTCAATAAAACAAAGATAGACAAAAAAGTGCAATGTTTAAATAAAATGGTGCTGTAAGTTTAACATAACATCCCTTTCATAGTCATGCAAAGACTCAAGTCAAGAACATGTATTGCTGGAGTAGCAACAATATTTATCATATGAAAATATTACACTGGACCATAGGTCGATCTTTAGAAAACTTCCTGCAAAATTGTCTGTGGTTTACTTTGTTGTCTCCTGTGACCAAATCCTTGACTTCTTGATAAGGGTTAATGGTCTGCATTCAGTTGAATCTTGCTGAAGATTTTCCACCAAGCTGAATTAACAGTTGTGTCCAAAGAGCTTTGCTTGTCTGACATAGAGTAGATCTGAGTAGTTTGGTGCTGCAAATTCTACCCATAAGGCTCTAAACATAACATTTGGTGGTGAACAGAGAATATCTCTCCCAGATTTGGATCTCCAGACTTTCCAGATAGTCTGGCCATTTCAACTTTTCAACAAGAACTCTGAAAGCTCTAAACAAGTATTTAGGATACTTTAGCCTTTTTTCTTTTTTTCTTTTGCAATCTTTATTTATGCTTTACAAAGAGTGTAATAAAAAACTAATAGGAATCAAACAAATGTATTGTCAGATATTCAACATTGTTCAAGATACTGTGGGCCAGAAGAGACATCCATCTGGCAAATTGTTGTTGCAGTTAAACAGTTTAAATCTTCCATGCTAATCATGTTATTATCTGTTGATCAAGGACAGAAAAAAAGAGAATGGGAGAATGAATATAAGAAAGAACAAGGGAAGACAAAAGGAAAACAAAAAATGAGAAAAGAGAAAAATAAAATAAATGTAAAAAATGAATGGGGAAGGAGGTACTTGGGTTAGTCTTTTTGTAGGTTGAGATACCTGTAGACCAAACAGAGTGTAAGGCGTGGCAGTTACTCATGTAGCAAGAGAGAGTATCTGTGTCCGCTCCAGACGTGAAAGTGTTCCAACCCCACATTGATTTATCATTAGCTCATTTGCTAATGCTAAGTCGCATCTTTAACCACTTCTGACAGTCTCAGAATAATACAAAAACATGGGGAGGGGTGGAGCTGAAAGAGGCTGGAGCCCATACTGGGGTCCTGAAAAGCCTTGAGCCTAGTACTGGCACCATATCATTGCTAGCCCCATGTCTCCTGTAATAATGATAGATAAAAAACACCTCCAATCACATCATTTGTGACAGTGTCACTGTAATGCAGAAACTGGGCAGAGCGGAGACTTTGAGGTTAACTGTTTGGTAATGGCTTAACCCCTTGAAGTAAGTTGGTGCCTGGGGATATTATAACACCATAACAACTTCAGATTAAGTTGTTATGGTGTCTTGAGTGTTCATTTCATGACTGTTATGAGACCTTGGCTACATCTACTTGTGTGATACCACATCTACTCTTTTTACTATTGGTCCTTCATCAGCATTAGGATAGAACCCTCCAGCGTTTGTTAATGTGTAGTTGTTACAATAACACTTTGCAATGTTATTGGTCTGCATTTTCCATGCCTCTAAAAAAGGCAACTCAAATTCTACCCATTTTCAGATACTGTTGAACTACAACCCCCATGAGTATCTGCCCATCTATTGCATTGCAGGTGTTGTAGGTCATTAACACAGAGGGAGCAGAGATCCCTACTCTAAATGCTTTTTGATGAAAATCATAACCAGATGAACCTCTCACCTTAAAACTTTGCAAATTGTTTGTTTGTTTGTTTTAATTCCTTTCCCTTTTTGCTCTCCATTGCATTTTTCTATTGTTGTTTGATCCATGTTTTATAAGCTGAATGAATTGACTTGAACTATAAAGACAAAAAAATGTATAAATAAAAATTAGCAAAAGACAATCCCTGTGCAATATAATATGTTTAATCAATCTTTATAAATGTTGTGAAGATTCTGTTTTACATTATACTTATTTTTTTTTATTTTTTTTTTAATAAACAAGGTATTTGGCCAATCCTGCCCTATGCCCTGAGCTAAATCAAAATCATGAGAATACGATAAAATTCTTTGCAAGGCAGCGTGGTTCTGCTACCATTGAGCGACTTGAAGAGCACAATCAATGCTCCTGTTTTATTAACAGAAAAAGAAAACCCTATTCAGTATAACTGGCGGAATTGCATCAGAGCTACGAATAAATAATAGATAGGCCCAGCAGACATGCATTGGTAAATGTCTATACAGAAATCAATGAGTACGTTGTAAATGGACCGTACAGGTACAATGCCCTAGACTTCTTTTATAAAACAACTTGAGACAGATTTGAAGCATTGCCAAGATACGCAAAAACTGAACACCAAAGGGCTTTCTTCTTGAAATATTTAATTTAAATAATTTGAAACAATACAATATTACTCTGTTGTATTCTAAGTAGTATATTATCTTATTGTGTATATTTATTTGTGTTTGGAGCACACACCACTTTTTACTTATCAAACTCTAGTAGAAAGCCACACAATGAGCTTTTAAGTGAGATAAATAAGAATATATAATGTGCATGCCCCAACGTCTCCCGTTCTATGCTCTTTGTTCTTATGGTTGACAAATCCTGAAATACATTTGAAGCAGATATTTATTTTCCTTGTTTTCTCAAATAATTTCTCCGATATACTCTCGCCTCTTGTTAGTCCACTTTGATTCCTATCCACTATCTATTTGACTCTTAGGCCCTTGCGTGCCTTTGGCAACATTCAGTTGAACTAATTCCAGTGGATGGCATGCATGCAAATAATATTACTGTTAAAGGGACACTATAGTCACCTGAACAACTTTAGCTTAATGAAGCAGTTTTGGTGTATAGAACATGCCCCTGCAGCCTCACTGCTCAATCCTCTGCCATTTAGGAGTTAAATCCCTTTGCTTATGAACCCTAATCACACCTCCCTGCATGTGACTTGCACAGCCTTCCATAAACACTTCATGTAAAGAGAGCCTTATTTAGGCTTTCTTTATTGCAAGTTCTGTTTAATTAAGATTTTCTTATCCCCTGCTATGCTGATAGCTTGCTAGACCCTGCAAGAGCCTCCTGTATGTGATTAAAGTTCAATTTAGAGATTGAGATCAGGCCCGGTGCCACCTGTAAGGCGACTTAGGCAGCCGCCTAGGGCGCACCTTAGCAGGGGGCGCCGGATCCCTGTGCCCGGAGTCCCCGCTGTGACTCCTCATGCTGCGCCACCTGAGCGCTTTGGCAAGCCCCAGGCAGAGCAGCACTGCTGTATGGAGGGCGGGCCGGGTTTGAGTGACCGGCAGGAGGGAGGCGCAGAGTGCTCCTTCCTGCCGGTCTCTCAATGTAGCGTGGCCGGGCGGCGCAGAATGCAGGACAGGAGCCTCTGTTTCCTGTACTCAGCCGCTGGCGGAATGACAGGAAGTGCTCACTCAGTGTGCACTTCCCTTCAGTCCACCGGCGGCCGGGTACAGGAAACAGAAGTTTCTGTCCCGCGTTCCGCGCCGCCCTGCCACGCTACATAGGCAGGAAGGAAGAGGAGGGTAAGGACCATTAGGGGAGGGGGGGAGCAAGAACCATTATGGGGAGGGGAGGGGGGGAAGCATGGACCATTTGGGGAGGGGGGAGCAAGGACCATTAGGGGAGGGGGGCGAACAAGGACCATTAGGGGAGGAGAGGGGGGAGTAAGGACCATTAGGGGAGGGGGGAGTAAGGACCATTAGGGGAGGGGGAGCAAGTACCATTAGGGGAGGGGGTAAGGACCATTAGGGGAGGGGAGGTGAGGTAAGGACCACTAGGGGAGGGGGGAGTAAGGACCACTAGGGGAGGGGGTAAGGACCACTAGGGGAGGGGAGGGGATAAGGACCACTAGGGGAGGGGAGGGGGTAAGGACCACTAGGGGAGGGGAGGGGGTAAGGACCACTAGTGGAGGGAGGGGGAGTAAGGACCATGGGGGAGGGGAGGGGGGAGTAAGGACCATTAGGGGAGGGGAGGGGGGGAGTAAGGACCATGGGGGGAGTAAGGACCATTAGGGAAGGGGGGAGAGCAAGGACCATAAGGGGAGGAGGGGGGAGTAAGGACCATTAGGGGAGGGGGGGAGTAAGGACTATTAGGGGAGGGGGGAGCAAGTACCATTAGGGGAGGGGGTGTAAGGACCATTAGGGTAGGGGAGGTGAGGTAAGGACCACTAGGGGGAGTAAGGACCACTAGGGGAGGGGGGGGAGTAAGGACCACTAGGGGAGGGGAGGGGGTAAGGACCACTAGGGGAGGGGAGGTGGTAAGGACCACTAGGGGAGGGAGGGGGGGGGGAGTAAGGACCACTGGGGGAGGTGGGGGGAGTAAGGACCATTAGGGGAGGGGTGGAGCAAGGAGCAAAGGGGTTTGGGAGAGGGAGGACCATTAAGGGGGGGGAAAACCACCAAAGGGGGGAAGGGGGAGGACCACTTAGGAGAGGGGAGGAGGGTCAGGACCACTAAAGGGGGGGGGAAGAGGGTAATGACCACTGGGGGGAGATTACCACTAAGGGTGTGGGGGGAGGAGGGGAAGGTTTACTAAGGGGTTTGGGAGAGGGAGGACCACTAAGGGGAGGGATGGAGGACCACTAAGGGGGAGAGGGGGGAGTGAGAATACCACCAAGGGGGGACTGCAGAGGGACAGGGGGCCAAGGGAGAGCACTAAGGGACAGAAGGGGAGAACACGGAGGGACAGGAGGGAAGGGGACATCAATAATTGACAGGAGTTTGACAAATTGACAAATGTTTAAAAAAAATAAAGAGCTGCTCCCCTCTCAGTCCTTATCCTACCCCTCAAACCCTCTCTTTTACACTACACACACACACACAGAATTATACAATGCATTCCTACTCACACACAGACACACCCGAAACACACAATGCATCCCTTACGTTCACACAAACACTCATTCTCTTACACACAGAAACAAAATGCATCTCTTACACAATCAATGCACCCCTTGCATACACACACTGCATTCAATTACATACACAGAAACACACCTTGCACCCCTTACACACACACACACTCACACACAGAAACATACAATGCATTCCTTACACGCAAACATGCACTGCATCCCCTATAAACACACTACATCCCTTACACAAATTGGTATCCCTATACACTACATTCTATAAGAACACACGCACATTGCATCCTCTACAATAACACATAAAACATCCCCTACACACATACACTCCACTTCCTGTGAGAGAACTCATGGGTGGGCCATGTAGGTATTTATGGGTGGGCATTGTAGGCATACTCACGGTCAAGCCCTGGGGGCCCAGACCTTGAGCTGTGTAAGGGGCCCTAAAAATGGAGCTGCTTCCTGTTCGTTAATTGTTATGAGCACTGTTAAAAACAGTCTCCAGAGAGCCACTTCTACACCAGACCTGTGGAGCCAGACTGAGCCCATCATCAGCCTCTTGTCCTCATCTGGTGGTAAGTAGGCAATCCAATAAATTATTAGTGGCACTAATCTCACATTAATTTGGATACTAAAGTCACCAGAAGCACTACAGCATAATGTAGTGGTTCTGGTGTCTATAGCCTGTGCCTGTAGGCTTTTTAATGTAAACACACTGTCTTTTCAGATAAAAGACACTTTGTGAAGACTGGCGTTGGCCCATATGGCAGAGCATATGGGGGAGGGGTGGGGCGGCAATTTTTTTTTTGCCTGGGGCGGCAAAATCCTTGCACCGGCCCTGATTGAGATACAATTATTTAAGGTAAATTACATCTGTTTGAAAGCGAAACCAGTTTTTTTTTTTCATGCAGGCTCTGTCAATCATAGCCAGGGGAGGTGTGGCTAGGGCTGGATAAACAGAAACAAAGTGATTTAACTCCTAAATGACAGTGAATTGAGCAGTGAAATTGCAGGGGAATGATTTATACACTAAAACTGCTTTATTTAGCTAAAGTAATTTAGGTGACTATAGTGTTCCTTTAAATTGATGATATAATGTTGTCAAATTTGGATGTACAGCAGTGCTGTGATGTTAATGCACAGGCTACATATCCTATTTTGCCAACTTTGAAGACTCTTTGTTGCACTGTAGAATACTTTTATAGTTATAAGAAGATTGTTGCTAAAGCTACAAAGTTAAAATCTAAGCATGGCTGTTGGCATGATTCTACTTTTTGAAGATTCCTTAAATACCATTGGATCACTACAAGGTTAACTTCTGAAATTGGAAACTTTCTGGATATTGAACTATACGATGCATCAAACATAGCCTTAAATGGCCTTTTCAGGATAATTTACAGTCTCTTTTTTATAATATATATTGCAGTAAAATTTGTTTTGACAAGTTCACAATAAAGATACTTCCCTATGAATGATTCATGTGTGGACGGGCTAAAGCATTGGGTAATGTATGTTAAAATACAAATAAACCTGTATTTGGCAGAGATGCTCGGCCAATCCATGATTTCCCTAAGTTGCCCCGTGGCTTAATAATCTCTTTAAAGTGTAATGGTCAAAGCATGTTTTGGCTTTCTCCTTTTCTCCTTCAATATTTATTAAACCAAATATCTTTAGTTCTAGATACATTAATATGTAGGTTATCAACTCTTTTTATTGTCAATCTAAAAGGAACACCATTAAATAAAAAAAATGTGTCATATTGAAACACTAGTTTTGGAGTGTTTTTCACTTTTGTATATATATGTGTATGTGTGTTTGTATAAATTTATGCTGAGAATTGTGGGTAAGAATTGTGGGTAATTATAATATTATTTCCTATATCACTATATTTAATATATGTTTTTATTGACTCTAAATATTACTTAAGAGTAATATCCATTATATAGTTTTCTCATGCAAGGCATTTTATCAATGCCGAAATCAAACATAACTTAAAATTCTTTTCCTCATTAATAGTTCCAAAAGATTCTAAGAGTAATAAATCAAGAAGGTACTTGACGTTTCCAGGTGCACATTAACAGTGTGTGTCCAAAAAATATTGCTACAGTATATCATATAATAGCTTTCTAGTTTGACATTAACTCCAGACACAAAGAAGGCACAACATAATTTAGCATCAGGATCAGGTAGACAAGATGAATGCACAAACATAAAGCCATTTCCTTCCGAAATGAAAGATATCTATCAGCATATCACTCCGCTATTGTACTAGTCTGGAGTCAAACAGGGAGATGTGCTAAATGTGTGATTAGGTCAATTGGATAGGCTTTCCGATGCTCATATGTTTCGCATTGATCCTATATATTAAAATATAGGATATCCCTCTTACACTAGTACATAGGCTTAGTAATTGCATATAGTTATATAATAATACAACAATACAATAAACATACGAGCAGTAACATGTGTGTAGTCTTATCCAAGAAGTGAAACCTCTATTCTTTCATCTTGCCCAAGCAGACTTCAGGAGTCAAGCACATAAAATGTATTTATGAACTCACTGCTAGTATTCTGCTGATACTCAAAAAAGCATTGCCACAATCAATTGACACTGTAAGAAACTCAGTGTTCCTAAAATATGATTACATGGGAAGATATACTGACAAAATAGTATATATTATTGAAACACATGTAAACTTCCCTGTTACAAGGAGATACCACCAAGTCTCGCTTTCAGTCCAGTGGAAAGATATATATATATATTAGAAGGGAAAGAAAAAAAATTAGTAGCCAAATATAATCCTACTTCTTCTGTTGAATAGAAAAATCCCAAGTCTTTCCCGAAATTCAATAGACATTTGCTCCAAATATCAGCATGGAAAGAAGGAATTTATTGACTTACGTTTAAATATAAATATGTGTCTCCAAATGCTGAATAAATACAAAACATGTCTACATGCCCACTCAACATATTTCTTCCTTAGACTTCTTTAAGGCCACTTAATATACGGTAGCTTAAAATTCAAATTTGCACGTTTTTATTTATTTTTTAAATTGAAAATTCACTTTGTGAATTCTGCTAGGTAACCCCTTTTTTTGGTTCTTCAAATAATCATATTATTTAGGAAAAATAAGCTTCAGTATTTTTTTTTTTTTTTCAGACATTACCAGCCTTTTATATTCTTTCAAGCTTTCTGCATCTCAGGCATTGGTATATTAGTCATCATCAATGTTTTTCTCTCTCTTCTTTTTCCTATTTATATGACTTTCATTTATATAAAACATTAATATTACTCCTCACAAAACAATAAAAAAATAATAATTACTATAACATAAAGCAGACAAACACAACATTCACACACGATGATGAAACCCTCTTCGCCAGTCTTTCTGCCTTGTTATTCATAATATTGATATATGAGGAAAAAAAGAAAGAAAATTTCTCTTTCCCTTTTCTCTTTCCCCTCTCTCCTTTCCCTTTTCCCCTTCTCTTTTTTCTTCCTTTTTTCTCCTTCCCCCCTCCTTTCTCCTCACCTTTCCCCTCCTTTTTATCTTACTCTTTCCTTTTTCTCTCCTTTCCTCCATCTTCCTTTTCTCTTCTCTTCCTTTCCTCTTCTACATATATTAATCTACTGCCGACAATTTTTTTAACCACTTATTTATATCAAATAAATTTTTTTTCTTCAGGTTTCTATTTAAACCTACCTCTATCTTAAGTTGCAAAATTAGTTGTTTTTTTACTATGTCCCTATTCGGTAGGTTTTTAGTTCTCTCCACCTTCTAGCAATAGATATCTTTACTGCTATTAATGCATGGGTGAAAAAGTGTTGTAAATCTACATTAAACTGATGAATATTTAAATGTAATATAAACATTTCCGGAGCAAAAGGAAAGTTAGATCTGGTTACCATTTCAATTTTGGACGAGAACACTTTCCAAAATTCCTTAAGTGGAGGGCAACTCCACCAAGTATGTACACAATCTCCCATTCCCCCTTCACATCTCCAGCATATATCTGTTCTACTCTGGTCTATTTTGTTTAGATGGCTAGGAACACAATAGAGTCTGTTAATAATCTTAAAATGTAGCTCCACTAAATTTAGGCATTGAATGCGCCTAGCAACTGTCAGCCATGCTCTATTCCAGTCCTGTCCATCAATTATTTGTATTTTTAGATCTTTCTCCTATTTTTTTATCGCCGGAAGCGTCAAGTCACCCTCTAGTTGTCTCAATACCGAGTTACATTTATTTAATAGGTTTTTCATGTCCATTCCTTTCAATAAGTTTCCTAATTTATTATTAAATTCCCATTTCTCTTTATTTAGTGTTTTATTTAAATAGCTTTTGGTTCTCATATAGTTAAATTTCTCAGTTTCCGGGAGACCGAAATTAATACTTATTTGATAGTTTCTTAAATAATTTAAATAATCAAATAAAAAGTAGCGTACCTATGACAATCAATACCAGACCTGGTCTTAAGGTTGTAATACCCATAACTCACCAGGGTAGAGAGAATTGAGAAGGGCCATTTCTACCGTGAATGCTAGGAGAAATCCTTGACCTGTGTAAATAAAGGAATGCTCTATGGTAAAAATCAGAAGCAAATTAACACTCAGTATGGCCATATTATTCAAAACCACCTATGCAATATATGTTTAATTGAAGCAAAACTTAAAAGATAACATTTAGTAAAAAATATTCTATTCAACTCAGTTCATTTCTGGACTGTAATCATAATATTCTATATTATCCCAAACCATTGCAAAACACAAGTATATAAGCAAACTATAATACCTCTAAGTTCCAGTTCCCACAGTGAACAACTCTGTGTTCTGTTATTTCGTCCTCCTCCTCATCTTTGTGTTTTGTGAACAGGTGGGTGACAAACTCCAGGATTCTAACCCCAGCAATATTACTGAAACATAGCAATATAGAATGTGACGGCAGATACGAACCATTCGGCCCATCTAGTCTGCCCAATTTTCTAAATACTTTCATTAGTCCCTGGCCTTATATTATAGTTAGGATAGCCTTATGCCTATTCCACACATGCTTGAACTCCTTTTCTGTGTTGAACATAACTATATCCAACATTTAAGATAACTGAACATCTCCTACATTTTTTAATTATTTATTATTCTAGAACAGACCAATTACCAGCTGGACAAGTAAATCTTAAATCACCAAAGACCAACCACAGCCTCTCAGTCTTAACACGTAGTCTCTGTCCATTAAAGTAAAGAACAAAATGCTTGGTATAAAACTAAATTCTTACTTTCTCCAAAATACATTTCCCATGTGCAACAGGTAAGGTATTATCAGCTGTACAGGTTCTCCATTTCAGTTAAACCAGTCTACAATGTTTGCCCTCTATTGCAAAGTTCTGATATGAAAAACAAAACAAGTGGTGTGGCTCTCCTAGGAAATGGGTGAGGGAACCAAAGCATCCCCTGGTACTCTGTGGTGGAAGCCTGCAGCCTCCAAGTAATAGCATCCAGTAGAGAATCCACAGGTTCAACAGGTAGGAATATGTGACAGACAGGCAACAGAGTGTGTAAAACCCACACCTCTATAAGACAATTGTACAAAAACAATCACTTATCGTAGCTTCCTCTTGGGATATTCCAGACTTTATCCCTTACAAAATGGAAAATGTATATAAATGGCGGAGGAGTATAGCTGATAATCTACAGAAACAAAACATAACACAATAGTGTGATATTGTAAACAAACATAAGAACTGCACAAATATAAGGGGAACTCATGAGATGTGGATAGCAAAATGCATTAGGGTGCCTCCCCTTGGATATATGGGGGGTATTTCCAGAACTCTCTCTCAGCTGGTTGATGGTATCGCCACAATATGGAAGTCCGGACTCATGGTATCGTGAGTTCCCCTTATATTTGTGCAGTTCTTATGTTTGTTTACAATATCACACTCTTGTGTTATGTTTTGTTTCTGTAGATTATGAACTATACTCCTCTGCCATCTATATACATTTTCCAACAGGTTGGAATACCTGAAAATGTACTTAGCTTGCATCAATTGTAATGATGCCTACTGACATTTGACCATTTGGACCATAACATACTTATATGTGTCCCTTTCTTCAATAAGCTACACAATGCATCCTACATGTTGAACCTGTGGATTCTCTACTGGATGTTCTGATGTGGGTTTTATTGCAAAGGGTGACCTTACTGAAGCTATATATTATATTATCTAATGGCCTGTAATTCTCCTTCAGGTACAACAGAATTTGGAATATATATGAGACCCTGATCTCATATTTGTAGTCAATCAGAGTTTATTGATGTACATGAAAACAAACTTGACATCAAGTGTTAAATCGGCACTGTTGTTTACAGTTGCATGGTCAGATGTCAGCAGACATTACTACAAATGCTTACATGAAGCTGACTCAACTTTCCGGACTATGAACTGAACAGGTTGACTAAGCACCAAGTCATAGCATGATACATTAAGCTGAAAGAATACTCTAGCCTCAGGATGGAATATCCAGATGCTAAGAGTATACTCTGGAATTATATAAAGTGTAATCCTCGTAATGATATTAATAATGGAAAGTAAATAACGGTACAGCATAGATGCCCATAAATAATAGTCAGAATCCCATAAGTGATAAAATCCTTGCCTAATGACTCACCTCCAAATGTCCTAGTTATAAATATATATATATATATATATATATATATATCTATAATGCTACAGAATACAGACTTTAATTATATTCCGTGAGGTCAAATGTCTGAAAGCTAAGAGGTCAAGTTATCATGTCCTTGAGAAAACGGACATGCGTTAATAACTAGGTGACTGGTCAAGAAAATAAAAAACTAGTATAAATCTGAAAAGCTATCGGTAGCTATAATATAAATTCTCAAAACTACCTTATAAATATCAGAGTGGAACTAGAATACTGAAGTGGGTAAGAAAACAGGCTTAAAAGGACATAACTGCAAAAGGCACCAGCTTGTCTAAATAATAGACTACTAAAATAGAATAAAAAAATCCCATGAAACACTAATGTATCTAATAAGAGTAGTTACAGTTTCAATCCTGTACTGATGCAGTATATTTTAACATTGTATCAGCCTTAAATATGAAATTGCCCACTCATAGAGTTCGAGACCAGTATAAGGAGGTGAATAAATGAAAGAAATTAAAGTGTGCTAATGTGCAGAACCATACTTAGATTTGTTGGTTACCTGCACATGTCGACAGAGTGCCCTAGTGAAATGACAGGAATAGAGTGAAAGGAGAAGAAACCCGACCCGCGTTTCAGTGCTTCGGTAATGCACCTTCGTCAGGGGATAGCAAAATCGCCTTAGGGTGCCTCCCCTTGGATATATGGGGGGTATTTCCAGAACTCTCTCTCAGCTGGTTGATGGTATAGACACAATATGGAAGTCCGGACTCATGGTATCGTGAGTTCCCCTTATATTTGCGCAGTTCTTATGTTTGTTTACAATATCACACTATTGTGTTATGTTTTGTTTCTGTAGATTATGAACTATACTCCTCTGCCATCTATATACATTTTCCAACAGGCAGGAATACCTGAAAATGTACTTAGCTTGCATCATTTGTAATGATGCCTACTGACATTTGACCATTTGGACCATAACATACTTATTTGTGTCCCTTTCTTCAATAAACTATACAATGCATCCTACATGTTGAACCTGTGGATTCTCTACTGGATGTTCTGATGTGGGTTTTATTGCAAAGGTTGACCGTACTGAAGCTATATATTATATTATCTAATGGCCTGTAACTCTCCTTCAGGTACAACAGAATTCGGAATATATCACGTAAGTGTTTCAAACATGATTACAATCCTAATAATATAACATGATATCACGTAAGTGTTTCAAACATGATTACAATCCTAAAATATCAGAACCTTTTTCTGCTGGTAAATCCAAAGAAGTTAGAAATTATTAACATAAAACCAAGTTTACATTGTTAATTACACCACCTCAGGATTAATACTCCGACATTCGGACAAAAAAAAAATAATCCATCAAGGAATTGTCTGACTTTTTTAGTGAGTGGTAATGTTGCTAGGTGACAGGTATGTCATTAATCTGCTGGGTTCCAAATTGACAGTGAGTGTATGTTTCTTTAAGGATGTTTAAATTGGATATATTGAATTAGTATTTAGTGTTTTAGCAATCTAAATATTTTATTGGGTTGTCAAATCATGTACTTGTAGTTTATTTGTTTTAATTGATTACTGAATGATCATTAGTATAAGTTAGTTTTTTGCAAAAGTCATCAACTCAAGGACAGTGTTGATTTCTCGTATGCAAATAATTTTTGGGATACTGTCAGAAAAATGTTTTCTGTGATTTATCAAGCCTTCTCTGGTGTTACATTGTAATGCAATGATTTAATTAATGTGTCAGTAACTATTTTTCAAAAGATTGTGACTGTTTTAGTTTCATTGTTTAACATAAGGTATGTTAATAAACCGGGTAGGTCTAAATGTTTCAATATCAATAACAGCACACCAGTAGACATTAAAGGGACACTGTTGGCACTGTAACGGCTTCATCTTGTTGTTTTAATGCTAAATAAGAGTACCCAGCAGACCATCTTCTTTGTGATGCTCAGGCTAATGAGTAAGTATTGTCTGAGAGTGTCATCTGACCACTTTTAGATTATCAAAATGACCATTGCTGGTTTAATGCGGCATGTAAGGACAACACCAGGTCTCACCAAGCACCATAACCAATTCACTGAGATTAAACGGTTATAGTGTCTACAGTGTCCCTTTAAGTTTTCAGTAATGAGCAAATTCTAGCTTGAAATCTAAAACCTAGACTGAAAGTCAAGGAGACGTCAGAACAAATAAAGAATCCTCAGGCAAGCTGGTCCTTCATTTTGCAATGATCTGCAGAAATGTAATTTAAGTCTCAATATGATATCATATCCAGGAAATGGACTCTAATTGGGAACATAACCTTTCTTATTCTACAATATCTGTGTGCAAAATGCGATTTTTCATCTGCTACGTTTTTGGACAATAAAGCTATACTTGTGTACTGAGATGAAGTTTTCCAGCTTGCCCCTGAGTAATCTATATTCTTTAGAACAACCTGACCTTTGATGATTCGCATAGAGAGACATCTCTTTGCTCCTTTATAGTGCATCACTACTAAAGAGTTGAAGAGAAGGCAGAACTACGAAGTCTGTCTCAGTTTCACCCAGTGCAATCCTATAATTATACCAATGGTAAAAGATAAAGCTGTTTGTTTTTCTGAGAAGTAGAAGACGATTGGAGCAGAAGACGCATAAGATGTTTTTAAAAAAATCTTTAGAAACCTGGAACATTATTTTCTATTACTGTTACATCTTTACTAACTCACTGCCAATGTCAAGTTAGCTATAGTTCTTCAAAGTTTTTAAACTGACTGCCAGTTCATGGAAAATTATGTTTATTGAGAACCAGAGAGAAGACTAGTCCATGACATATTTATTTGTGCCAGGACTGACACATTAAGTTAGGCAGGTATCATTTTTTTTATTTGTACATTAAGTGTACTAAAGAAGAGATGCAACAAAGTCATCACTCTCTAGTTACAGATTCATTCGTGCTAGGATGAGCATTATCCCGAAGGCTTTTATTTAATTCTATTTTGAATTTAACATGATCGGGAATGTTTTTTTAACAGCTCCTTAGTTCATTCTACCGGGGAAGACAGATTGTCTCATAACTATCAGCACATCCTAAGTTAGAAAACATAAAAGGTCAGTATTTTGCAATGCATATGTCCTTGAGAAAATTACTGTGAAAAATGAAACTAACTAGATTTTAATATAGAAAAGTGATCATTTAGACACTGATGCTATGGTTTGCCTTGTTCATTCGACTTCAGAATGCTGAATAAGTGAACAGATGTGAGCCATTTGCAAAGTGACATTTAATATTGACTGTTAGTACGGCTTGGTTGTAAAACTGTTCATAAGTGGTATTTTCTGAGAACAAACATCAAATCATCTCTATTAGGTCAGTAAATTCAGATGTGTTATTGCTAGGGAACTGAAGAGCCTCTCTAATTAGAGCTGTGATAGGTCTTTTTGGATGGATTTGTTTTACTTAAATATATTAGCGCTACAAAATATCCACTAAGTAGGAACCATAGAATTTCATTGAGACAGCATTTTTTAATTTTAATTACATAAAAAAAAAAATCAAGGTTCGTTCTTTATGTCATTGACGGGCTATTACATGGGTTGAAAATAGAATTCTATAGAATGGGGCAAAATATGTCAATGAAAGTAAGCAGATATACTATATTCTTCCAGAATATGACTGTCCTCCCTCTGATCTTAGATCAAGCTGTATCAAGTAGATGAAAACAAAACAAGGAAAATGTGCCATCTTTCTTTTCGAGTATTGTAAATTATAACCCAGCAACTTGCAGTATCGCCATTACGGTTTGTTTCAAGCGTGACTTAGTTTTAGCCCCCACCTTGAGGGCACAGAGAAGGATAGTAGGGCCATTAAAGTTTGCAGATACAAACTCCACCTCTATTCATGTGAACACTACTCACCTATACTGCAGACAGAACTCGGTTTGTACGGACGCCGGCTCCCGAACACAGTGTGGCAGAACTACTACTCATTCGTCTATTTGTGTAGCGGGATAGAGGACCTAACTACACTTTTATTCCCTTTGTTCGCAAATCATGTTCAGACTTCAGAAGAAGATTGATAAAAATAAGGCTTGAGTAATAATCTGGGTGGGGATTGGTGTCTTCTTTTGGATATAATATTGGAACACAGGGCTTGTCCATATAAAAGGACTCCTTATCTAGGAGGGATTTAGGACATATGGCAAGTGAGAGAGTTAGTTTATACTGAAGACAGACTTCCAGGCCACTTGTGTGTGACTTCTCACACCTTGCAGAGTGGCTCTGTTGGGGACCAAGCTTCAAAGAGAAATTTGGGTTGTAAGCTCTGACCTCCCATGCAAACTAATTAGCCCCTTTTGAAAATGTATTTTTGGAGTGTTTTAGAATATTGTATATTTTTCTGTCGAGGATCCTGGGAGGAAAAACCCAGTATTATTGTATGAGAGACCCCATGTAGGGGTCTGCGCATAAAAGCTGTGTGAGACGAAAAAACTCTCAGTTGACTCCCAGGATTTTGTTTCGTCTGGTTACTGGGGGAGTGGGTATTTACTTGTGCTGATGGTTCCAGAGTGGCTGAAGGAAGGTAATAGCGGAGATAACCAGTCGGGTTACCCGTGGTCCGCTACATCTGGTGGCAGTGGTGGGATGGTACTTCCTAGCCGAGCAGAACCAGCATTGTTATCTGAACGAACGGATTAATGAAGTACGCTGCACTAAAGAGGCAAACCCTGAAAGAGTCAGAGGACAAATTGCCACTAACAGTTCCAAGGCTGATATAATTGCGCACCAATGGAGGACGATCGACTAAGCGGTGATCTTGCTGTACCAGAGATCGAGGAGAATGCTTTCCAGAAAGAGATGCGCATATGCCTGGCATACTATGGTACTGTGACTGTCCAAGTTGCACCAAGCTACATACTACTTAAAGGGACAGAGTGCAGTTCCACACCCTACCATAACTACTTCAGTTTTGTGATGTCTGTCAGAAAGTGGGGAAGCGGGGCGATAGGCGCAAGGCCAAGCTTCATCCTCTCCCCATTATTGCAACCCCTTCAGCAGAGTAGCTGTCGGAATCATAGGTCCCCTGGCCAAGCTGAGTCCCTCTGGGAAGAAATATATTCTGACCACTGTGGACTATGTTACTCAGTATCCTGAGGCAGTCCCCGTGAACAATATTCAGGCAAAGACTGTAGACGAGGCCCTGATGCATGTGTTCTCCAGTATGGGTTTTCCCTGGGAGATCGTCTCGCATCAGGGCACCCAGTTTACTGCCGAGATGACTCACCAACTATGGAAGTTATGCGGCATTAAACTCATCGTGAGCTCCCCATATGACCCCGAGACTAATGGTCTGTGCGAGAGCTTCAATGGTGCGCTGAAGCAGATGCTCTGTACCTTTGCAGCAAATTGCAAGGATTGGGAAAGATTCCTGCAGCATCTCCTCTTCACATATCGGGAGGTGCCCCAGGAATCTACAGGGTTTTCTCAGTTTGAAGTATTATTCGAGCGGAGGGTTAGAGGGCCCTTAGACCTAGTCCGAGAACACTGGGAGGGGGACCACCATCATTCCCCCTGCAGCTTCAGGACTGACTGGAGGAACTCATTCACCTAGTGCGTGAGACCCTCCAGGTGGCACAGGAAAGCCAGCACACACAGTATGAATGGGGAGCCAGGAGCCGTAGCTTTCAAGACGGTCAAAAGTGACAGGCTACAGGCTGATTGGCAGGGCCCATATCATTTGGTGGAACAGAAATGTGACACTACTTACGTTATCAGCCCTTGCTCGGGTGAAGGAGTTAGATGCATGTTACATGGTAACATGCTAAAACCTTACTACGAGCTGACAGAGGATGTAGCCACTATATGTGCTCCAGCCTCAGAAGATTTTGATAATCTTCCCCTGCCTGATCTCCTAGAGGATGGAGTTCAGGCAGGCTAAATAGATGAGGTCCACTTAGAGGACCGATTGACTGAGACAGAGCGCAGCAGATGCTGTCTGCAAAGAGAGAGAGGTTCTCTAATCTGCCAGGGTTTACCTTGCTGACCACCCCGAGAGTAGAGACTCCTGACCAACAGCCTCTGTGACAGAACCCATACCGAATACCAGAGGCAGTTCGGAAGAGTATGAGGCAGGAGATCCAGGAGATACTCCAACTAGGGGTCATCGAACCATCTAAGAGTCCTTGGGTCTCCACAGTAGTGCTGGTCCCAAAATGCCAAGGAACCACCCGGTTCTGCGTAGACTACAGGAGGCTCAATGACAAGACGGTCTTAGATGCATACCCCATACCTCGTATAGACGAGCTATTAGACAGAATGGCTCGTGGCCAGTACCTCACCACCATAGATTTGTGTAAGGGGTACTGGCAGATCCCACTGGCGGCAGATGCGATTCCCAAGTCAGCATTTGCCACTCCATTTTGGCTGTACCAATTTAAGGTGATGCTATTTGGACTGAAAACTGTCACGGCCACCTTCCAAAGAATGGTGGACCAGCTGTTGCATGGCCTCCAGGATTATGCGTGCGCATACCTGGATGACAGCACCATATACAGCGACATTTGGGAAGAGCTATAGGCACATGTAGGAGTGGTACTAGACCAGATCAGGGAAGCCGGGTTTAAAGTTAAAGCCTAGTAAATGCCATATAGAGATGGCAGAAGTGCAGACAAAGAGTAGGGTGTGAGAAGCAGAAACCTGAGCTGGCAAAGATTGAGGCAGTGGCTCACTGGCCCCTTCCCTGCACTAAGACCCAGGTTATGGCCTTCCTAGGGACTGCTGGCTACTATCGAAAGTTTGTCCCCAATTACAGTGCCCTAGCTAAACCCCTCACCGATCTGACCAGAAAGAACTAGCCCCGACAAGTACACTGTACCCAAGAGTGTGAGCAAGAGTTTGAAGCCCTTAAGAGCGCTCTGATAAATGCACCCATCTTGGCTGCTCCTAATCAGAATAAACATTTTCTCATCCATTTAGATGCTTCTATGCTTGGATTAGGAGCGGTGCTGAGCCATGTTGGGATGATGGCGGAGAACATCCAGTAGCTTACCTCAGCAAAAAATGACTACCCAGGGAGGTGAGCTATGCCGCCATCGAAAAGGAGTATCTGGTGGTGGTGTGGGCCCTCAAAAAGCTACAGCCATACATTTATGGACAAAAATTTACTTTACTCACAGATCCCAACCCATTGGTATGGCTTAAGCGGGTCTCTGTAGACAATGCCAGGTTACTGCGGTGAAGACTGGCCCTACAACCATACGACTTTTCCATTCATTATAGACCCGGTAAGCAAAATGGGAATGCCGACGGGTTATCACGACAGACAGAACTGGAAAAGCAATCTGTGAGTACTCCCCCGGACATCACCAAGCTGATCCGTTGGGACCAGACTGTGTATGCCGACTTGTGGTTAAGGGTGAGCTGTGTGGCAGAACTAATACTCATTCATCTATTTGTGAAGTGGGATAGAGGACCTAACTACACTTTTATTCCCTTTGTTCGCAAATCATGTTTGGGCTTCAGAAGAAAATTGTGCTTGTCCCATTCTAAATATGATGACATTTGGTAAATATGATAAAAATAAGGCTTGAGTATTGATCTGTGGGTGGGGATTGATGTCGCCTTTTGGATATGATATTGGAACACAGGGCTTGTCCATATCAAAGGACTCCTTATCTAGGAGGGAATTAGGACATTTGGCAAGTTAGAGAGTTAGTTTATACTGAAGCAGGCTACAACAATGACCAGAACCTCAAACTAAAAAACAAGTACAACGCTTTATAGGCTTCACCATTTTTTACAGATGTTTCATACATTAATTTTGTCATACAACCCCTCACAAACCTCACTAAGAAAGATGTTAAATAGCACTGGACTCACTAGGCACAGACTGCCTTTGATAAATTAAAGCACATGTTCTCTACTGCTCCTGTACTGCGTATACCCAAACAGCACATGCTCTTATTTCTTGAAGTCGACTCCTCTGATACAGCCACTGGTGCTATCCTGTCTCAAAGGGATGAAGATACAGATACCCTACATCCTGTTGCTTTTTACTCTAAGAGGCTGACCCAGGCTGAATCAAACTATGACGTTGGTGACAAGGAGCTACTAGCCATAAAATGGGCCCTGGAAGAATGGAGGCATCTCCTAAAGGGTACCACTCACCCTATAACACTATACACTGACCATAAGAATCTGGCATACTTTCGTTCAGCCAAACAGCTCAATCCACGACAAGCTTGCTGTTTTTTTTCTCCAGGTTCTCTTTTCATGTAACCTACCGGCCAAGATCAAAAAATCAAAAGGCACATGCCCTTTTTTCCCCTAGATGAAACATGACATAAGAAACAATATTAAATCCTAAAAATTTTCTGGGTATCATGGCTACTGTCATTAAAGACATCAAAGCCACTTCCGCCACTACTACTCTGTCTCCAGAGGGGTTCCAAATGTCACATGGAAAGATCTATGTTAATGAACCCTTTCGTCTTTGCATATTGCAACACTTTCACGATTCACCAATATCTGAATCATAGTGGACAACGAAAGACCATACTTGCCATCCAACAATATTTCTGGTGGTCTACGCTTAAACAACACGTAATAGACTACGTGAGTACCTGTACCACCTGTGAGAGAACAAAATCACTAACTATGAAGGCAGCAGGTCTATTACAACCTCTACCGATCCCTTCCAGACCCTGGAGTCATATTACCATTGACTTCATCATTGATCTTCCCGAATTCCATGGATATAACACCATAATGGTTACTGTTGATCGCCTGACCAAGATTTCCCATTTCATTACAGTAAAGGGTCTCCCCACTGCCAAAAAGACAGCTACTTTTTTTCATGACCATGTCTTTAAATTTGCATGGAATCCCTGACTCCATCCTCTCTGACAGGGGAACCCAATTCACACCCCACTTCTGGAAAGTCTTCTGTCAATTCCTCAATATCTCAGTGGACCTTTCCTCTGCCTTCTACCCACATACTAATGGGCAAACCAAATGAACAAATCAAACCTTGGAGACATATCTTCAGTGTTACATAACACATCTGCAAACTGATTGGAAATAACTCCTTACCTAGAATACACATAATCACGACACTACACATGCCTCTTTCTTCATGCTCAAGTATGGATTTTAACCCACATCCCTACCAGGACTGTCTATTGCTTCCACTGTTCTAGATTCCTCCACTCATGTTAACCAGTTAAAACAAGAATTACTTTGTGCTCAAAAGACACTCGAAGAGAGTCAATGCCTAAATAAATCATATGCAGACTGCCAGAAGAACACCTCCTTCATACTAAGTTGATCAACACATCTGGTTATCCACCCCGATATATAAAACTACCCTGTCCTTCCAAGAAGTTGGGGCCTAAATACATCGGTCCATTTCATATCAAGAAGATCATCTCTCCTATCGTAGTTCATTTGGATTTGCCTCCTTACTACCGTTTCCATCCATCTTTCCATGTATCACTCCTCAAACCTTTTAAGGAAAATACCTTCCGGATCTGGTTATCCCTCCTCCAGCTCCCGTGATTGTCGCTGGGGAACCTGAATATGAGGTACAGGACATCCTTGACTCCCGCATTCGAAGGGGGAATCTCCAGCATCCTTCTCGTCCTGATTCTGGTAGCCTCTGGAGGCAACTCCTTAGACGGGGGGTACTATCAGGTCCTTGTCTCCTTACTCACCTACCTCGTGCTCTCACGCCGTGTCTCTCACTCCACAAGGACGCCGTGTCGAGCACGACCACCCAGACACGCCACCTCTGTTTATGCGAACGCTACTCACCTATACTGCAGACAGAACTCCGTTCGTACGGATGCCAGCTCCCGAACATAGCACAAACATAATTCTGTTTGTTAGAATGCTGCTGCTTCCATGTGTGACCACACAGAAGGAAGAACTTCAAGGGAATCAAAGGGCGCACGCGTGCCAACACAGTCTTGTAAAGGTACAGGAGGTGGAGACCAGGGTGGAACCTCAATTAACAAGACCACCCACTTTCCCTATTCAAGTCGCACACACCCTTTACTCTTTGCTCAGTTGTACAGTGCTCCTGATTCTGTAAAGACTGTCAGAGACTCTCCTGTTGCATACTGACCCTGATCCTGATCCTGTTCCTGATTTTGACCCATGCTTGTATCATCGCTTCTGAACCTGTGCCGCCTGTCCTGACCTTTGGCTTCCCCAACTATTCTCTTCATCTAATCCTTTGGTACTGCGAACATGGTTCTTTGCCTTCACCATTTATCAGCATATTGGGCTCCGTCCACTAAACTGTGTTCACGACAGTCACATGTTACTTCCATGAATATTGTGGTATTTTATTCCAGCTATCAAAAGCCAAGATATATTTTTTTTTTATATTGAAAATGATTATGATTTTAGGATAATGGTAACTTCACTGCAACATTTGTAAACCAAATTAAACATGGTTGAAAATTATAATATTTTGTCAAATATATCAAATATGAAATAGAAGGTAAAGGATGCAAAAAAGACTTCACTTGTGGATGTAATTATTTACCACCTGCAAATGAATAAACATTTTTATTAAGTAAGGAAGATTGCTTCTAAAATTGCTTGTTTCATAGACTTAAACATCCTCGTTAAGTTTTGTAATCCTTGGTCGTACATTTCTTTTCTTTTTTTTTCTTTTATAATTAGTATTGACTTATTTTCAGCTAAAAGGTAAGGTAGAAACAAAAAAAATAGCATTGGCATTCATTTATACAGATAAATAGACATTACTACATCTGTGAAATAATGGGCATCTTTTTAAAAGAAATGCCTACTTCAATGCAGGCGTATAATTGTTATTCAAGACAATAATTTGTTGTTGCAATTGTCTGTATCTAATCCAACAGCTTGATTTAAATCTCTAGCAAATCCTAAAATCAAATCGTTTTTGTATCCAGTTGTATGCTGTGCTCAACTCTCAGTTACATATAACTTAAAGGGACACTATAGTCACCAGAATAACTACAGCTTAATGTATTGATTCTGGTGTCTATAGCCTGTCCCTGCAGACTAAACACTGTAAACACTGTTTACCTTGCTGCATATTGATACCTATTTTGGCAGTCACCCAGATGGCCACTAGAGGTGCTTCCTCATCCAGTGCACAGAGTGTGCAGCAGTGGCGTTCAGTGTATTCATGTTCAATGCATCTCTATGAGGAACGTATTGGATTGGCTGAGATCATCAAGATTGATTATCTCAGTCGTGGAGGCTGGACAAGGTGGGGCCAGCCACGGTGTGGTAAAAAAGATGAGTAAAAACTCCTTTCTTATGAGATTGGAGAGGAACGGTGACCTCAATTGTTATTTATACTTTATTGTGTCAGGTATACATGTTTATATTGCTGGCACTATAGTGTTCCTTTAAAGCACTTTACAGCAGGTGATAATTAGGAACGAGCTAGAAGTCTTTCACATTTGTAATTAATCTTCTATTCGTAATAATTTAATTTGCATAGCACAATAGTTGGTTATTCCATCTAGAAGTTAAACAACATGATGCTGTTTTTTTATTTATTTGGAGCAACTCAAAATGTGTAAATTTTTTCTAGTAGAGATGATTTATAAATATACAAAACTCATTAAGAAAGTCAGCATTAGTTAAAGGATCACTTTAGTGTCAGGAAAACAAACCCGTTTTCCTGACACTATATAACCCTTAGGTCGCCCCCACCCTCAGGGCCCCCTTCCCGCTGGGCTGAAGGAGTTAAAACCCCTTCAGCTACTTACTTTAATCCAGCACAGGGCTCCCTCTGGGTTGGTGACCTCTCCTCCCACTCTGACGTCAGCTCCTGAGTGGAGCGGAATGCGCATGCGCGGCCAGAGCCGTGCGCACATTAAAAAAGCCCATAGGAAAGCATTTTTCTTAGTGCTTTTCTATGGACGTTCTGCACGCTGAATGCGATCTTCGCTTTCAGCATCGCAGAAGCACCTGTAGCGGCTGTCAGGAAGACAGCCACTAGAGGCTGGATTAACCCTGCAATGTAAACATAGCAGTTTCTCTGAAACTGGTATGTTTACATCTGAAGGGTTAAAACCTGGGGGACCTGGCACCCAGACCAAGTCATTGAGCTGAAGTGGTCTGGGTGACTATAGTGGTCCTTTAATAATAGTATTGAAGCAATTTGTGATTCTAATTATCTGTTTTGCGGACCACTTGATAAAACCACTTGTCTCCTTTAGGTTTATCATTCAAAAAGAGTTTTCTATATGTTAACCATGTAAATTAAGGAGATAAGTTCATAATTAATATGGTGACATTCAAAAGTTTAATGTGAAAAGACAAACTTACCATTAAATTAATTAATGAAGTATATTTAAGTTGGGTATTAATAACGTCTCTAGAATAATGTAGATAATGTAGATACTATTTTGAAATAGGCAACTTGCTAAATTTACCTTTTCTGGTTAAATATGGTCTTATTATTTTTATTATTACTCCTTCTGCTGTTAGTTTCACTACTATACATTTTCTAGCAATTCTTCAGTATTACTGTCCAAAATATTTTATCTAGAAATGCTGGAAATGAGAATTGACCAGGGGAATCTTATGCTGATAAGGATTTTGCTGTTTTACACATTTTATCTGATCCCGTTGTAAATATGATATTTCGGTCTTGGAATAAAATGAGTTTGAAAAAACAGGAAATATTATTCAGCATGATATGCTATCTATTGTTCCTTAAGAATGTTGTCAGATATATTTAAATATGCAGATTACAATGTTCCGTGTATGAAGCTGCATCTCGATAAACAGAAAATTGAAAAAGAAAATAAGCTTCTTTTGCCGGTGTCAAAATGTAGGAAAACTATTTTTCATTGTACCTTTGAGTTCACATCATAAGAAAATGCTATTTTTTTTTTGCAAAATAATATATAATTACAGATATTTTCTTTGCCAAATCCATACTGAGTGGCAGATCTATTCAAACAACCCAAAGGAAGATGGAGGACAAACTTTGATAAGCTGTGAATAATGATTTAAGAATTCAAATAGAAATATATTTTTTTAGAGTAGATGTTTTGATTTAGTTTTTCTCTTTTTTATTAAATTATTTAATGTTAAGCCTTGGTCCAATGTCCACAGATGGGGGCATTGGGTGTCGATCCTGTGCCATGACTTTCCCAGTAATTTGGAGACCTCATCCCCATGCGATGGTGCCTTTATTGATAGGTGGCAGCAATAAACGAATAGCTGCATGATGGTTGTGGGCAAAAGGGAGGTTTTATAATTCCCTTAAATGAAATATGGGGATTATATTAAACCCCAAAGGCTTTTATGTAATTGTTTAATTTTAACATTTTAATGTGGCAGCTGACTAGCAAGTGCTAGCCAGTTGCCACACGATTAACCCCCATGCCGCAAAGGGATTTTGGTTCATCCAATCAATATGTTCTCAATGTTCTCAAACAAGTCAAAATGCCACATGGACAAAACTTGGTTAGTCCAATAAAAAACAAAAAAACAAAAACAAATTGGACAAACATTTTTTTTTTATTATGCACAAGTGTATTGGATACCTTGTTAATAGTACTTCCTGCAATAGAAATAAAAGATCATCAATTGGACAGTCATTATTTATCTGTCCCTGAACTGGCCGCAGGGATAGGCCAGAAATATTTTTGCATAAAATTTAAAAGGGGAACTAGTAGACATGTGCAATTTGTTTTGTTCCAAATGTACATTTGGATGAATTTTGTGCAATTCAGACATTCCAATGCTTACAATTGTCCGAAGTGCTAAAGTTCGGTAGTTCGGAAGTGCCGTACCAAACCAAATTGCCGAAGTTCCGAAGTGCCGAAGTTCCAAAGTGCCGAAGTTCCAAAGTGCCGAAGTTTTGAAGTGCTTCAGATTTCTGAAAAGTGGCAAAACAAGAGAGAGGGAGGGAAAATTATGAATGATGACAGGAATCTTGACCAATAAGCTAATTCCTGACACTGGGAGCCCTATATATGTGTAAGTGGTTGTGGTGGCAGTACGTTCACTGTAAGCCCTACAGATGTGTAAGTAGTTGTGGCGACAGTCCTGCACTGGGAGCCCTACAGATATGTAAGTGGTTGTGGTGGAAGTCTAGGCACTTGGAGCCCCCTGCCTATTAGAGATGTGTAAGTGGTTGTGGTGGCAGCCCAGGCACCGGGAGCCCTATAGATGTGTAAGTGGTTGTGGTGGCAGTCCGGGCACTGAGAGTCCTACAGATGGGTAAGTGGTTGTGGTGGCAGTCCTGGCACTGGGAGCCCCTGCCCATAACTCTAATGGGCAGGGGCTCCCAGTGCCAAGATTCCTGTCATCATTCATTTAATTTTCCCATTACTCTAATGGGCAGGTGGCTCCAAGTGCCAGGACTGCCACCACAACCACTTATACATCTATAGGGCTCGCAATGCTTGGACAGCTACTACAACAACTTACACATCTGTAGGGCTCCCAATGCTAGGACTGCCACCACAACCACTTACACACTTTTAGGGGTCCCAGAGCCCAGACTGCCACAACAACCACTTACACATATAGAAAGCAGGAGGTTGCAGACGTCCCTGGCTACTTGATTGGCAGCCAGGGGGTCTGCAACTTCCTCCTGTTAGCTTCCTTGAGCTAATTATAGTAGCAGGCACACTCTACCTGAGCGTGCCTATCTTCTCACCCACTTCAGACAAACAGCTTCAGCTACTCTAGTCCCTCCACAGACCTCAGACGAGACATGTGTGCACAAGCAAAGATGCAGAGGCTTCTGACAGCATATATTTGTTGTTTGTTTTGTTTTTTTCACATTTCAGTGCAAAGGGGTCCTTTAGTTTCTCTTCTATATATTTCTCAATGCTGCCAGGTACAATGGACAGAGATTTTAACAATGACTGGTATGGAGCTAAGATCACCATCTTTATTGCAGAATAAAGAGGTGTAGATTTCTACATTTATTTTATTTTCCACAACTCACAAGTAGTTTCCTAAATCTAGGGATGAGTGAACATAATATTTAAAATTCCGGGAAGTGACCATTCCCTTTTAATAGATCATAGTGATTTAACACAGCCAGTTGCCTCATAAGTGCCTCTGGAATAGTCCCTATAATAAGTAGAATCGGGAGTAGGTCTTTAATTCTTTATTTGAGATATAAAGCATATAGATTCACAATACCTGCTTAAAGATGCAGACAAACCCAAAAAAACTGTCCTACAGATAATCCCCCTGTGAAGAAAATAGACTTATTTTCGGCATTTTCTTCTGTCTGTATTCGTTTATTTGGAATTTTATTGGTTCGGTAGATTAAACTACCGAACACCGACCACCCTCCTGGCTCATTACCTTCAAAGGGAACCGTCTATTAAGCGCTATCTCTGGGTCGGCCGCAATTCGTATATGCGAATGCCACGTGGAAGAGAAAATGGCGGCCATGTTGTTTGCACGAGGCAGCAGGACTTGGTCGTCGAGTGTCTGGAACTAAAATCGGACACTCGACTTCCCGAACCACAGCTGAAACATACGAACGCCCGCTTCCTTTTGTTGCCGAACAGCCAGGAGAGCACCATTCGGTAGTTTGGTTCATACGGACAATCGCTCCTATGAGCCAGGAGGCTCCATTCGTGCTTTTATTCAGTTTTATGCTGTTTTCTGAATTGACCGACTGCACACGCTGAATTTGTAGGACTGTTTTGGGCAGGAGCCTCGTGTGCAGTTGGTGAACTAAGTCTTCCATACTTTTTAAGAACCCCTGAACCGATCTGGGTGAAATTTTTATATGTTGGTCACCAAGATCAGGGCTATCAGGGGACATGTCATTTGTGGGGATACCTTGTGTGTAAAGGGGTGTTCTAAGTTTGGGGGAAATTGTGTGTCCTCTGCCTGGAGTTAATTGGGTTATTCCTTAACTTATCAGAACTCTCAGGCAGTGTTAGTGAGAGTGTGCAAGTGACACTGTGTGTGTATGTCAGTGATAGTGTGTATGTGTTAGTGAGAGTGTGTGACACTGTGTGTGTATTTCTGTGTGTGTGTGTTAGTGAGAGTGTGTCTCTTTTTTTTCTCTAATTGTGTACTTACCATTTCTCTCTCCTTAATGCCTCCCAGTCTCTGTTTCCTAAATATCTCAATAGTCTCTCTCTACTTTCCCTAAATGTCTGCCCATACTTCTGTTTTTGTTCTCAAATTTCTCACCGTGCGTCTACTTTCACTTAACCCCTTAAGGACACATGACATGTGTGACATGTCATGATTCCCTTTTATTCCAGAAGTTTGGTCCTTAAGGGGCTAAAGGGACACTATAGGCACCCAGACTACTTCAGCTCATTGAAGTGGTCTGGATGCACTGTCCCAGGGCCCTTAACCTTTCAAAAGTAATTATTGTAGTTTTTAACAAACTAAAATATTTACCATTAAGGGTTAACTCCACCTCTAGTGGCTATGCATGGGGACGTCAAGCGTCACGCAAAACCCCATAGGAAAGCATTGTATAATAATTTCCCATGGGGAAATTCTAATGCAGCCTTTGAGGCATGAAGGTTGAGGGACATCAATGCTGGACCCAGGTAAGTGACGGAAGGTTTTTCTTTACCCCTTTTGCACCATGAGGTAGGGGCGCTTGACAGAGGGGAAATGTATAGTGCCAGGAAAACAAGTTTATTTTCCTGGCACTATATTTTCCCTTTAATGTGTATCTTTCCATAAATGTCTCTTCACTGAAATTCAGAGTTTAGTGAATAAACCTGTGAGGGAATGTAGTTGCATTCATGAGGGGGCGGCAAAATGGATTCTTGTCTAGGGCGGTGAGAATCCTTGCACCGGTCTGGATCCTGGTGTCTCTGGCCTTGAAAATGGGCCAGCTCAGGTGTAGTATCGCCCAAGGAAATCATTGCAGCTTCTCTCTTCACTGGAGAAGGAGATTCATTTGGAAGCGATACGGTCCTGGCATCTCTGTTACCGAAGGCCTAACAGTTCAGACTTTGTATCGCTTGTGGGAAGTTCTGCTAGTTCGCCTGGTGAACATCTACCCTGAGCGCTAGGACTCTGGTTCTTGAGTCACTAATCCCCTGGCAAAGCAGGATACACGGCCGAGTTGCTCTGGGTTTTACAGGATATTCTATCTAACTGAAAACTGCTAGTAAATCTCTTATGAGCACTATAGTGGCCCATAGATAGTCACAACAAAGAAAGAGACAAGCAAGCTTCTTCCTGATGCAAAAATGAACTCCAACGAACTGGCACTTTATTGTGTGAGCACAATATTATTGAATAAAGTTAACTTTCTTTTGTGACCAGCTAAATTAAGTAAGGGTGCCAGGAATGGGATACTTGGCATGTTATGGGGGATTTAAGAGTTTTCAGGACAAATATTTGACAATAATTAACAATAACTAAAATGTTTTCTCTTCTGGTGTCAACAAATGCTTCTCTATGAGAAACACTCAATAAGCTGAGTGAGGTAATTGCATGCATGACATGGCCCCAGTGCATCCCTATCATTTGTCAGGATGATCCCAGTACACGAAAGTTAGCTGCAGCTCCGAGACTCGGACTACACTGGATAAAAGGTGAGTCTCGATTGTCTTTAGAAGCTTTCAATGGGGTCCCAACAACCTAAGCAAACATAGGAGCCATCTATACATACATTTGTTTATTTACAACATTGGAGTGTTCCTCTAATGTGAATCTATGAACATAATGTTCTTATTTAAGGAATATAATGAAAAGAAAACAAACTACGTTGCCATGTCTCTGAGATATTGAAAACAATGCCTAATCTACTCACAAAATATGTTACTTGTACACAGATTGTATTTTATTTACTAGATAGCAACCATAAAGCATTACAGACAAACAATTAAAACATTATATCAAACTTCAATTACCACATTTATAAGGAATGCATTTGGAATAGGACTTTAAATATAAATAGCAATTTACAAAATGGAGTCAATGTGTAATACATGTTGATATTTAAATCTAATTAATCCAGCAGTGCGCATTACCAAAAAATGAATTTATTTCCCTTGAAACATTTATAAAAACAAGGATTCCACCCATTAAGACAGACTATTTAAAATGACTAATGAGCTCTCTGCTCATGTGACTAAAGACTTTCTCAGTCAATAATTTGTGGTGTTTTTTTTCTTCTTCGTTTTACTTCACACATGCTATGAACAACAAGACTTCTTGGCTACGTGTGGCAAATAAACATTTTATTTCTAGCGAATTCACAAAGATTCATATTTAAATCTTTTTTTCCCCCATTTTTCTTTTAAATTGAAGATTTCGAAAAGCCTCTTGCGCTGTGGGAAAAAAAAATATTCCTTGAAGATACTTGATATCCCTGCCTGTGATTCAGGCTGTTAACAGCCGTTACTAACATTATTTGTCTTTACCTGTTTAGAATATTTGATTACAATTTGCATAGGTAAAACAACAGCAGGTAATGAGAAAGTGATTCTGCTTTGGAAAAGTGCCTTTTCATGAATGGAGACTGACTAGGTATTTTGTTGTTCTGATCCTGAGAACGCAATTGGTATCGTACATATTTGTAGACTCTGTAATTAAATGTAATTTACTCAAATGATGTTCAAACAGGTAGAATAGAAGAAAGATTACCATTAGCATTCCCCTTTCTCCAAGTGTAGTTTCAATGACTTTTTGATATTATCTTTCTTCTATAGCACTTTATAGAAGCCCCATTAGTAACAAGAATGTTTTCAGGCAACAGTTCACCTTAGGACATATGTGCTACTCTTGTTAAGCTCTTCTTAATTGCTTCTTAATTTTATTATACTGCACACTAAAAGGAATCTCAACTAGTTGAGATATATACATTGACGTATTCATTTTGTTTATGATTTTCCCTTTCAAGTGTTATATAATGCTCATATCTATTCAGATATGAGCATTATATAACACTTGAAAGGGAAAATCATAAACAAAATTGAGAGGCAATTTCCACCTCCTAGATCAGAGATAGACAACCTTCAGCACTCCAGATGTGGTGGACTACATCTCCTCTGATGCTTTGTCAGATCTATGACTGTAAGAGCATTATAGGAGATGTAGTTCACAATTCCACTGGTAGCCTACCCCTTTCTTAGGTCTTTAACCCTTCAGGACACATGACATGTGTGACATGTCATGATTCCCTTTTATTCCAGAAGTTTGGTCCTTAATGGGGTTAAAGGTCACCAAGGTACAAAGTTTATGCTGAAGAGAGTACTCTGCACTCACCCCCTGATCCGAGAGGGACTTACAACTGCAGCAATTTGTAAAATAGGCTGAAACTAAAAGACAGCCCCTCAGGAACTGTCAAGACAGTCAGACAGAACTATCAATTTCATGATGCGTATGTCAAATGTATGTAATCCGTGCATTTAAGAGTGAAGTTTCAACTGCAAGCATGCATAGTTGGTTGCTCTGTCGATTGTGACATATCACATATACAACCCAGATCACTAAACCGGTTTTAAGACAACTTCAATCATCGCATGATTGCTACTGAAGAATAAACTACTTTTTTCATAACCTCCTTCGCAAACACAGGGTCTTCGACCCCACAGACCAGAATGAGAAGCTCCTGAATATTGGAGTCCTTTGCTGATGATGGACGGGTTTGTATACTACTCACACTTGATGTCCTAGTGCAGAAGGATCAATACATTGTAATCTTATTTTATTTTTTGCACAATTTTAATGCATTATCTTATGTTGCTGACTCATTTATCTACAGATTGGCTAAAACATAGACTAGGTCGTTAATAAATTGGTGCGTAGAGGCTTAAGTAAAAAGTTACATAAAATTGTTGTTATTTACTAAACCCCAAGCAATATTTGGAATAAAATGTTATATTTCCTTGTTACCTTTCCACAATTCCAAGATTAATGAATAAAAATGAGATACTAAATTATTATATTAAGTCTAATAAATTTAATTATCTCAATGACAAGGCACTTTGGGAATAATGGAAGACTTACAAATTAAAATGTTCTCATTCTGTATTGTGATGTGTCTTAAACACATAAAAAATAATAACTATAAAGCAACTGTTTAAAATAGAATGTCCTTATTTTTGTTAAATTAACTCTTTTTGTGTGTTGTTTCATAATATGTCATTTAGCCTTCTGTGAACGAAAGGGTTAAACGGTGTCTCTGGAGACAATCCCCATAATGGCCCATCTGTTTCTGTTGCTTCCGGGCTTCAAACCTTCTATTGTGGAGTAATATAATTCTTAACAACTAGATATTTGTGTATTTATTACAGTAAACAAGGCATTCCATTGTTGTGGTATTTAATGGTAATGACATTTCAGTAAATACCCTCAATGTAGTTTAAAGCAATACTTAATTAATTTCATACATATATAGCTAATATGGAAAAGCAATACTTGTCCGGTAACCAAGATGACCAAAAAGTAAGCAGTTAAAGTGTTTTAATAGAATAACAATACATACTAAAGGGACATTACAGATCCCTAGCTTGTTGAAGTGCTTTATGAATGAAGAGTGTGTTGGGACTGTCGAGTATTTCCAGTCTTTTTTAGTAGCCACTTGGTCACAAACCTTGGCCAAAATTGGAATTCAAATTAGTTTTTTGCATTTTTCACACACAAACAAATATTAATGCAAATTTTGTGGCTACTAAAAAGACTGGACATACCCCATTTGCAATACCTTGGGTTGTCTACTATTGCAAATGGTATGCCATCATGGGGGTAATTTTCATTCCTGGGCTACAATACGGTCTCAAAGGCAACGTAACCAATCTGGCGAATTTCGATGTGAAAAAACTGAAAAATTTGACATGTTATATTTGACCATGTAACTTCCCAAAACACCATATAACCTGTACTTGGGGGGAACTGTTTTACACGTGAGATATCACTGAATACAAATATGTGTATTTTATTGCAGTAAAAGCAAACAGTATTATGACATTCACAGTAAAATGTCATGCAGAACTAAAAAAATAACATTTCTTTATTTCTCACATTTTTTAAATAATTTATTTATATTAAATTATGTTTTATATTTAAGTATTTGATGTTAAATGAAAGCCATATTTCTCCTGAATAAAATGATATATAATAAGTGTGGGTGCACTTGATATGAAAGAGGTGAATTACGGTTGAACAGACACATTGTCAAATTCTAAGTTTTGTTTAAGTTTTATTTTGATCAAATCGTGTACATTTGGCTCAGTCCTTAAGGGGTTAATATCATAAGAGAATGTACATATTTGTTAAACTCCCTAATATGCCTAATACACCAGCACAGCATGGTCTGTCAGTTCCAGGACAGTGGGTTGTAGGCAGGGGGCAGCCATGTTCTCTCTGTAGCTGCATAAGTTTGCATGCGCAGAAAAAAAGATCAATGCAAGATGTTGTCAAGAGAAAAGTGATAAGACAAAGCGATGACAGCAACACTTGCTATTATATTACTAATAGATTTCAAAGTCTAATTCCAAGAATGCAAAGAAAATTGCATTATGGCTTAATGAAAACATTCATGCCACAGAAGCAACAGACAGACAGGATTTTTAATTATTGCATTACTGCCTTCAGGATTGTAATATCCACGATATATGAAAAGTTTTATAAAACAATTTTTATATTGTCAGTTTACACTTGCTGTTGATTAAAAAATCAGGAATAATAACAGCATAACTATTTTTGGCATCTGAGATTTTGAGACAAGGACGTGGAGTTAGAAACAGATAAATATTCCAGAGGAATTACATAGTTACATAGTTACATAGTTACATAGATGAAAAGAGACTTTCGTCCATCAAGTTCAGCCTTCCTCACATTTGTTTTTTGCTATTGATCCAAAAGAAGGCAAAAAAAAAAAACAGTTTGAAGCATAATTTTGCAACAAATTGAGAATTGAGAAGTCTTTTTTTTTATATTCCAAATTATGAACAACTTTATTACATACAGCCATAAAGAGAAAGACATGGCTTTTAAAAACATAAATTGCAGTACAATGCAGTACACTGCAGCATATATTTTATATAATATATGCTAACGAGCTTATAGTTTTACATAAACAGAGTTGAAATTATACTCCCCCCCCCCCCCCCCCTAGAATATCAAAAAATATAACAGAAGGCCTCAAGGTTGTTAAACATCCTTTGCTTCTTTAAATGCTCTGCAAAAATAAATATTTCTAAAATTATTAAAAATGTAGGTCTCCCCAGCCGGTGGGCGGGATCAGTCTCGACCACCGGCCGACAGAATCAGAGGGAGGAGCGGTGCGGAGGAGGAGACAGCGACGAGGGACATCGTCGCTGCCTCAGGTAAGTGACTGAAGGGGTTTTCACCCCTTCAGCAACCGGGGTTTGGGGGGTGGGAGGGAGAGGGTACTGATTGTTTTCCTGGCCCTGGAGTTTCCCTTTAAGCCAAGTTGGCCTAATTCATTAGAATAGCATAAGTATTCTCAGTGGTGTATCCTGGTTTTGTGCTGCCCTAGGCAGGACAAAACTCAGGTGTCCCCCCTCCCCCCCCCCACCCAACCTTTCCCCCCGCCCCGCATTCTAAATACACACACACACATTCACTGACAGATACGCATACACTAGCTAACAGAAACACACACTCGCTAACAGAAACACACACACACTAACAGACACACTCACACTCAGTAACAGTCAAACACACTCACTAACAGACACACACTAACAGACACACACTCACTCACTAGCAGACACAAACTAGCAGACACACACACTCACTAACATACACACACTAACAGACACACACACTAACAGACACACACTAACAGACACACACTAACAGACACACACTAACAGACACACACAGTCAGACACACACACACACTAACAGACACACACACTAACAGACACACACAGTCAGACACACACACACACACACACACACACACTAACAGACACACACACTACCAGACACAGACACATACACTAACAGACACAGACACACACTAACAGACACAGACAGAAACACTAACAGACACAAACACTAACAGACAAACACTAACAGACACACACACTAACAGACACAGATACACACTCACCCACCCACATTAACACATTTTTTTAAAATTTATTTTTAACACATTTTTTATTTATTTATTTTTAACACATTTTTTATTTATTTATTTTTAACACTTTTTTTTAATTTATTTTTAACACATTTTTTTTTTATTTAACACCCCCCCCCCCCCAGCCTCCTTACCTTTGGGAATGCTGGGGAGGGGGGGTGTCTCTTCCTCCCTGGTGGTCCAGTGGCTGCTGGGCGATCGGGCGGGCGGGCGGCCGGCCGGCCGGCCGGCGAGGGAGCACTTCCCCTGAGCTGTCTGCTCAGCTCCCTCGCGCGCCTCAGAGTGAGGCTGGGAGCCGGAATATGACGTCATATTCCGGCTCCACCTCCCAGCCTCACTCTGCGGCTGGCGAGGGAGCTGAGCAGACAGCTCAGGGGAAGTGCTCCCTCGCCGGCCGGCCGCCCGCCCGCCAGGCAGGCAGTGCCGCCCGATCGCCCAGCAGCCCGGCGGCATGTCTGTTAGCCGCAAGGCTAACAAGACATTTGCCTTGGGCATTTGGGGGCGGCTTTTTTTGCCGCCCCCTGGAAAATGCCGCCCAAGGCAAATGCCTTGTTTGCCTCGCGGCTAATACGCCCCTGAGTATTCTACTATTGAAAGTGCACATTTCCTACACGTAATGACTTTGCTTACTCAGGTACAGACTTTAGTCTATTGCAATGGCAGAAGGATTAAAGTCCACCAATTTTAAAATGGAAAGCTTACTAAAATCAGTGGTACTATCCCATTGTACCTGCAGTGGTGGCAGTAAGGAAATTAGAACAATGATATTGTACTACTGACTGTAATCAGATCAGACACATGTAATCTCATTGAATTTCATAAACTAGGTTTTCATAAAATAACATAAAATGAGATTAAATATCAAAGTTGTTTATATATAAATATATCAATGTTGTTTATAAATAAATATATATATAGACTAGGCAATAAGAACATTTACATGCTGTACCGGGCTGCATTCAGCAGAAACTGATTTTTTTTTTTTAATAAAAGAGGTTTAAAAATCTAAAGAAAAGCCCACAATGATGGGTAAACCCCAACCACACATGATGGGTGAAAAAATTGCTTCTATAAAAGCGCACAAATAAAAATACAGTTTTGAATTTTATGGAATTTCATGGAATTAGTGGGAGATAGTGCTATAGCTGAAAATAGCTAATTTTAATAGCTGGTGGTTAACCGCAGGTTAATTGCCGACTGCTGGGTGGCCGCCGTTCGTACAGTCGAACGCGTGGCGGCGGCCATCTTTATTTAATCGAACGCAGTCAGCGGTGTGTGCCGTCAAATCCCTGACCCTTACCTTCTCTGTAACTTTGACGCTTCGGCTGAAATCGAAGTGCGTTCAACGATTCGAACACCCAGTTATACTGGGCTATTTGCACGAACGGCGCCCCATTCGTGCATTCGAATGGGACTTAGCCATTTTTCTGTGTGAAATAGACAGACCTCACAGACAAAATCTATGGAACTCTTTTGGGTAGGAAAGCCATGCTTGCGGTCGGTCAAATAGGACTTCCACCTAACTTTTACATCACTGCAGGGAATTGTATGCTTTTTTGAGTATGTTTGTATATGGAGTATGCCGATTCAGAATATGTAACTTTTATGGAGACTGTATGTATATTTTGGGAGTTATGAATATTGAATGAAACTGTATATTTTCCTGCCTGTGATAATTAAGTTAACCTATTGTGTACAGTAATTATATCACAGGCATTATATCACAGTCTGTATTGTGTTTGATTGGCTGTTCCACAAGACCATGTGGGTGGTAACCTTGTGAGAAAAGTTGCATAAAAGACAATAAACCCTCAGACTGCTGAGATTCCTGCTTGACCCTCAATACAGAGCCTTGTCTCGTACTTGGGGGGATTATTCAGGTATTTTTCTATTTGGTGCTTAGGAGTATTTGGTAGCTGACCTTGTATTCGGGAAGGGAACATCTTTGGCGGCGTTAACCCCTCCATACCTGGGGTGCCGTTACAATATTGCTTTGCCGATTGAAGTCAGAACTTTAAAGAATAAATAAATAAATATTCTATAGCTCGCTAGACCACTGGCTTTTAATGACCAGTTGGCACAACACTTACAACAAAATAGTTTGCTATTCAGCACAATATAGCTGTGACAAAATAATATACAGGGTAAAAATGCTTTTTCACTGTTTAATAGACTTACCCAGTATTTAAGGACGACATGTTTCTTGCAAAGTCATCGGGACTCTGAGGGAGGTTCTAACTATCTTTAATTAATTAATTTATTAAAGGGAAAAAAGGGGGGGGGGGAGGGGGGTTGCAAGTGAATTTTCAGTGAAAGGTCATTTGTTTAACCCCTTAAGGACACATGACATGTCTGACACGTCATAATTCCCTTTTATTCCAGAAGTTTGGTCCTTAAGGGGTTAAACACTGTTCAGTTTTCAAAAGCTGTTCTATTTGTCTCATGTTATGACCTGCATTGTGATTAGTATGCACACTAAAAACATGTCTTTTAAATGCACATTGTTTTTTGTTAACACAGGAAATAATGTAATTTAAAGAAAGTATATTAATTCTAAAATATTTCATTTATCTATCTTGGTCCACTGTTCACTGATCTCTCAAGTCTCAGTGTGGTGTTCAATCTGTTTTTCTTACGATACATGGTGAGTTTATAGCCACAACTGCATATTGCTTTGTGGGAAAAAAAGCTTGGTCCCTCTCCTCACATAGTTGGTCATTAACAGGCACTTTGATGCAATGTGTCTACCATGCTATTCTGTTAAAGTGTTTATTGGATCACAAAAACATACCCTATCTCTCAGTCATGATGCAGAGTTTTTGCTTGCAAGGATAACCAGACCTAATCCACCTGGTTATCCGCATAAATACTCCTATCCTTTAGAGGGGTTAATTATATAATAACCATTTAAGGTAATAAGTTGATTGTTCTTCCTGTAAAGGAAAGAGAGACTTGCCCTAAAAGCCTATTCATGGCTAGGACAAACTCATATAGATAGAGGTAATGTACTTCTAACTCATGAAAAGGAATTTTGGTGGCCCAATATGGAAAGTACTGTAGTTCATGTGTTTAGTAATTGTAAGCATTTGCTTATCGACAACTAGGCCACATTACTGATGTACTGTTTATTAAAATATTAATACCTAACATACTTTTTAAATTACTTTATATTGGACATTTGCCAACATCTCATGGTTATAAATATGTTTTTGTATGTCTTGATACATGTACCGGGTTTACTTGGTTATGCCCTGTGTAATGTGCGACCTCTAATACCACGATTGCTAGTCTCACTTCCTTAGTATGCATTTGGTAATCCCAGGAACATCCACTCTGATTGTGGACCTGCAGTCACTGCAAAGGAAACCCAAAACTGGGCAACCACATTTGGGCTACTTTGGGAATTCAGTGCATCCAACCACCCCCAAAATGTGGTACGGGAAAAATGCTGTGGTTAAAAGACTATTAACCAAGTTACTAGTTGCTTGCCCCCACACAATAGTATCTACTTATTCCTATAGTAGAGATGAGCATTAACAACATACCTGATGATACAAATGGTGAGACACATATGAAAATGTTACACATATGAAATGTTACACATTTTTCACTGCCAATCATATTTCTGCACTAGGGAGAGCTTAGAACCATTGGTTCTATTAGAGAAAATTAGAGAATTGTTTTTTCCAGTCCATCACACCATGCACCACCACCTACTTCCTACTGTTGGCCAGTTTGTCCTGGAGAGGGTGACTCCAAGAACTTTTACTACAGAGAACAATCAGAGAAAGGTAAGTTTTGATATTTTAAAACCTGTGGATTCTGTTAAAAAAGGAAAGATAAAAGAAACAGAGGACGACAGAAATGCCACCAGAACACAGCCACCAGAATCATAGCCACGTAACAGACTGAATCATGATCTGACATCTGAACCTGCAAATGTGAAGGAGAAGGATGAACAGACAGACGTGATACATTCATAAGTTAACATGGAATATATCAAAAATGAATCATCATTTAGCATATAGAATATCTGCAACCAATTCTAGCCACATATTTGGATAGCTGGACTCTACAACCAATACTTTACAACAAATATCCGGGTATTCTACAAACACAACCTCCGGCAATGTACCTAAGGAATGTAAACTTCTACAGGCCTTTAAAGACTTTGAAATATAAATACAATAACTACTTTGAACTTTGGATTACAATTCCTATCATGATCCATCCCAAGAATATCTTACTATGAAACCTGATGTTCTTTTTAATTCTTTCCCACACAAAAGCTTTGCGCATTTTAATCAACCACCTTTACATGCAAAGATTACACTACGGATATTTTACCATTACAACAATGATCAATGCCGCTGGGAGCATAAAAACCTAAAGACTGTTGGAGAACTTTGGTTTACTAATTTAAGGAAGACATGCTCTACAATGCCCACAGTTTAATTGAGGGGGTGTTATGGGTAAAATGCAAATATTGTATTTCTCAAACTGTGTACTTTGTCTTTAAGAGATATTGCAAACTGACAAGGTGTTAGAAATGTGACATATTGTTTTTCATACATGTTTCTTTAAGCAATAACCTTTTACCTACTTTCAGTGCATAATATGTGTGGCGAAAGTAACCTCGCCACTGGGTTTTGGATAAGCCTGTTTGCCAGCCTCCTACACTGTGACTATGGACCCTGTGATAAAACTTGGTTAAAGCCACTGTTTGAGCCTTTCTTGATTTGTATTGGTACACTTCAAACACTCAAAGCGGCACTTCGAACTCCTGAAGCGGTTTGAAGCAGCACTTAACTCCCAAACAACCGCACGAGCCAGAGACCACCCTGGAGCTTGTTAACACCTATTAACGTTTCTCATCGCAGTGTTCTAATCGTTTGTCTGGGTGGCCGCAATTCCTATGGACAACCACAAGGTGGCGGCCATCTTGTTCGCATGAACGCAGGCAGAGGTGTTTGGGCATGAATCTCATGGAACTAAAATCGGACACAGAAACTCCCGAACACAGCTGGACTTCCATAATTGCCTGCGTTCGGTTCTATGCAACTTAGAAGGGCACTGTTTGGTGAAATCATTTGTCTGGATGAGGGGAACAAGCTCCAGGGTAAGACTATTGACTATTTGTAGTTTGTTTGTTTTCAAACTACTGAACTAGACCGACCGCAAGCCCTGATTCTCTGGAACTTTTTTGGGCATGGAACCATGCCTGCGGTCGGTCAAACAAGTGACTTATTTCTGAACCCCTGAACTAATCTGGTTGATTTTTGGATATAAAACGGTAGGACATTTGAGGACATTTGAGGGAACCTCATAATTATAGGTTGCATCTTTTCATTCGTTTTCGCTTCTATTTGATCATATAGCGCTGATCCGATATCTATCTGTTTGATTTTTGGATATGTTGGTCACACTGATTAGGGCTATCATGGGATCTAACATTTGTGGGGATATTATGTGTTTTTGGGGTTTTATATAAATATGTGTTTTTTTTCTGCCTGGAGATAATGGAGTTAATACAGTATCTGACTCAAATATCTCCAAGGCAGAGGGGAGGGATTGTGTGCTGTGTGTGGGAGTGTCGTGCCTTGTAACCTTATTGCTATTGGTCTGTGACGTTGTAATTCAGTCTACCATCAGGTCCATGTGGGTGTACCCCTTGCATGGGGATTGTCATAGAAGTCAAGTGTGGCACCATTAAAATCAGTTCCTATTCACCCTCAACATAGAGCCTCATCTCATGTGTGGATGGGAACAGCTATATTCACTCTGGGGATTGCTATACTCCTTATATTCCCCTGGGTTCTAATCACTAGCTCTTATAAGAGCTGTTCCTGCAATACTCTCTGGAGTAGGAAAGGTTCACCCACTGGAAGCTGCATCTTGGTCTTGGGTCCAGGGTGGGTGGAGGATGACGAGACCCCAGACAAGCTGTGGCAGGTAAGGGGCTACAATGCTTATGGTGTCTGGTGGATTGCTTGGATTCCTTGGTGAGCACTAGGAGCATCAATTGACAGAGACACCTGGTCGGGGTGCCAGGTGGTCAGTCACAATATGTTTGTGCCATTTTGTCCCAGACGAAATACAATATAAATAATGCATAAACAAGCTTCAAGGCTATGCTACGACTCTTTCAGTACATAATATAGTGCAGTAACCCTAAATAGATAAAGATGTTCAGACTTTAAGATGCCATCTTATCCTAAGTCAGGGAATTTCCCACGACGTGTGCACCCTTACGTTTTAGTTATGTCCTTTAGTTATTGAGGGAGGTCCCTAGATTGAACAAAAACAAAAGAAGTGTTACTTTTTCATATATGAACTACGGTAACCCTTATATGAAAAAAGGTATAAATATGTGTACTTTTTAAATCTTAATGAACAGAGGAGAGATTTGGAGACAGAGACACTGTCTGTCCATATTATAATGACTGAGAGATGTTGACATGTTCAAGAGGATTATTCTATTTAAAGTGATATTGCAAGCATATCGTTTAAACTTATAAACTCTGCTATAAATTACTGTAATGGATTTTATATGTCTATATTTATGTTTTTATTTAATAAAATATCTAAAAGACAAAACTTTTTTGCTTCCAAGACAATCCTTATTTTATATTGTATTCTCAATAATTTATATATTTTAAATAGAGGATCTCTTACTAACTATATAATATTATGGATAAAGATATCTGTATGGTTAGCTCTGCTAAGTTCTATGCTTTAAGACCTTATAGTGGTAAATAAGGGAACCAGCTGTGGTAATGATTCCATCATTTGTGGGAAATGCCAACCTACAGGCATTACAGGAACATCTCAGAGATACCTTGTGTCGGAACAGAGACTCTCATGGCTTATGGTCAGACAAGGAGAGGAGGGCTCCCAAAGGTGACCACACCCCTGTTTAGATCACACTTTCATGCATTTGGACATAAGGGTAAGGACATTACATACCAGTAGTTAAACTCAAGATTTGTTGTCTGGGACTTAAAAGAAATGGTTGAGTCTCAAATAAGTAGATGTTTAACAAGTGCAATGAAAAAATCCAAATCTTACATCGAGGCGAACACATGAACACCTTCCCTGACCTTAGAGCCCAATGCAACAACTACAAACTGATGTCACACACATGCCAAAAGGAAAATGCGGTTATCATTACCTATTGGTCATAGTTGACCAGTTCAGTAAATGACCTGAAGCCTTTCCCTGAGGAAAGAAGACACAAAACAGGTAGCACAAATAATATGTAAGCGTTAATTCTTAGATTTTGCTGCCCTCTGCAAATTAACAGTGACAAAGGAACTCTTTTTACAAGCAAGCTCACTCAACACATAAGCAGATTGCTTCACGTGGATTGGAAATCCTATCATCTTATTAGGGGTTATCTTCATCTCAGCCAAGACTGCAGGGAGATGATCTGGACAGTTGTTGAATATCCCATTAGTCCCTTTTCTTAACTTTTCTTTTACAGTCCTGTTTGTTCTTTCCACCTGCTCTGAAGACTGCGGGTGGTAGGGTGGTATCATCAAAAAATGTTTCCCATCTCCTCCCAGTACCCGACCTATGTACTCACAGGTGCGGGTATTATGAAGTCATAAGTGGTGTCAACATATGACATGTCTGCACAGTCATGGTCCCCACCTAGGGTTTCCTCAGGTGTGGTTTTCTCTCAAACATTAGTTTTTGCCACTGAGTTTTTGCCACTTTTTTACTTGGCCCCAGATGACTGGGTGGATCCTATACATTAGTTATAGTGCGAGGGATAGGTATTATTCCCACTGTGATTATATGTGTTCACACTGTGAATGAAGGAGGGAATTGATGGGAATACTACACTTTACCTGTGTAATGCTTAGTAAATATACCTCTAGACACAGAGCTATAAACTTTCCTATCTAAGTGTGTTGGTCTTATTTCCTGTTTTCTACTTCCGTATTTCTAACTGTGCAGTAACAAATCTAATTGTAAGTGCTTAGTAACTTCCTTAATTATAACTGTGTAGTTAAACTGAAACTTAGCTTAGTGCAAGGCTTGACCATGTATTTATTTATTTATTACTGCTATTTATAAAGTGTCAACAGATTCCCCAGCACTGTACAATTAGTGGAGAAACGTACAATATAAACAGACAAATACAAGAGGTAGAGAGAGCCCTGCCCGTAAGCTGATAGCTAGCCATTGAAACTCTTTAATACAAAGTGATTGGCTAGATGGCCCGTGAGCTTACAATCTAAAGATGGTAACATGAGAATAAAGAGTACTCCCCCATTACACCTGCTAGCTAGCTATAGGTTAAGATATGTTCAGATAAGATAGATGATTTATGTTATTATTGGATAATGTTTATAAGACCACCCCTGTTTCCTCTTGAATATAATCTGTTGTACCACCTATTAAATATTAGAAGTCCCCTTGAACCTTACACTGTGTTGTCTCGTTCATTGGGGCTCCTCACCAGCTTGCTGGGAATAAGGAGAAATACAGAGAGTTCCAAATTGATGAAAGTCCATTGCACGAGAGAGTAAAATAGCTGACCCAGAGAATCTTCACTTCCTAACAATGAGAAAACATTTCAGTAAAAAGGGCAAAAAGGGAAGAGATACAATATTGGGACAAAAAAGGGATACGACACACAAAAAGGGTAAAAGACACAAAAGGAGACTAAAGAAACATACGAGATAAGGAGTGTTATGAAACACAAGGTGATGTTTTGAGACATACAAGGGGCTAAGGACAGTTTGGAGAACTGCATGGATTAAGGGAGACAAAATGCAACACAATATTAAATATCAATTCTAAGGGATGGACATATAGACACCAATCTTTAAGGCTTGCAAAGCATCATGGGAGTTTCAGTTCTACAATGATTGCAGAATATACATTTTGGTCCTCTGGGTAAGCAGTCCACTCAATGGCACTCCCTAAATAATTACTGACTCTCCATGCCTGTCTGTTTTTACTTCCTTTACTACTCATTATTTAATTTCTCCTAAAATTTGTTCTGCCCTAGCTCCCCTTTCTTTCAGCCCATAGTAAATATGTATGTTTAGTTCTGGATGGCTTACATAGAGAATTCTCAGCAGGCAGCTGACAGATAATCAGATCTCTTTTCCCTGCCAATACATTGTTGGAACCCTAGCATGGAAATTATTGAGGTATTTCCAGGTGGTGCCATCCCCCTAAGGGATTTTATTTATTGGTAGAAAAACAGGTCCTGGACACAATTCACACCAGATGGTCTCAAAGGGACATTAAATGGAAAGCTGATATGAAACAGAGAAACAAATAATGTATATATAAAATGAGCACTATGGGTTTCGGTCTACTTGCTAGGAGATAACCCAAAAGCATTTTTTTAGCCATTATAGAAAAAAAATGGGTTTGTGGTTAAGGGAAAAAAATGAAAATTCTTTTCTTTGATGGCTTTTTGTAGTTAAAGGTTGCAGAACTATTTCTCTAACAATGAGAACATCGTTGTTGAACATCAGAACAAGAACATAAGAAGTGCAACAAACTATCACGTCAATGCATTATTTTATATATAATTCTGTTTTTAAGGAAAAAACAGCACATTTCACCGTCTATGATACAGACAGAGATTATAGAAAGTAGGAGGACAATTATTTTAATCTGGTAATTAACATATTTGTTTAATTCTAAAGATTTAATTAAATTAAATATGCACTTAATGGATGACTGAGTGACAGGATGACATAAAGTTCCCTATGACCCAAATTACTGTTGACACTAACACTGTTCTCTTCTCTCCCCTTACACCTATTCCATCTTGCTTAACCCTTTAACCCCTTAAGGACACATGACATGTGTGACATGTCATGATTCCTTTTTATTCCAGAAGTTTGGTCCTTAAGGGGTTAAACTTTTTCCAACATATCTCTAAAGATCGTGTGTGCGTGCATGTGTGCGTCGATGCATAGTTTGTCCGTGTGTGTATGAGACATAACAAACAATTTAAGTTAAGACCAATTTCTTTAGTTAATTAGTGCTTTCAGTTTCTGAGCTAAAATACATTAATCTTAACAATCCATATTAAGCATCTTTGCCAATGCACATTACTGATTATGTGCTAATGTGACAGAATTACTATTTGATTGTGTGTGACTTACATATCAATAGCTTTGGTGTTTTGCATGCTGACTAAAATCTAAACAATGTTATGCAGAAATTGACTAATTCTGTTTAACCCATAAAATGTAAAAGATATGTCCAACTACCCACATATCGATTTAGTTATCTATACTGCTAATATTCTTGAAAAGATGGAGAATTAGGAGAGACCTGTGACATTAAGCCATATTTGAAGTTTTATGCAAGTCTCCTTGACACTTTGTTACTGGCAGCAATAATTTAAAAACAGTTGATGTGATTCAATTTCAGATATTATGCAATTCATTTTTTCCTTTCGCATTCCTCCTCATTGTGCACTAAGTGTTTGAGGTTCAAAAGTAAACTTAAAATGGTTGCCCACACTCCAAAAAGCTGCACTGCCCTACACATTCTCTATTTGAAGTGTGCGAAGATGGTAAAACAAACTAATCTGAGCATGCTTGAGATGACGGGGAGACAATCACTAGAATTGCGTTAACCCTGCAAAGCAAACACTGCATATTCTACAAAACAACAGGGTCATTGTATCGAGAGCACTTAATTGAGATTAAGTGGTCTGGTTACCTTTATTGGCCATTTAAGACATCCAGCTTCCTGAAGATTGTGCTTCTAAAAATGGGCATAGGCCTATTAAATGAGTATTGTGTTCCTTATTAACCATCTTAATTCATGTATCTGTGATATGTTAAATCAAGCTATTTGGACGAATATCTTGCTTCTCTAACAATCCTTTCCCGTTTTTCTGTATACATTTAATACTATAAATGCAACAATGACTAAATAATAAATATGAATACCTGCAATTGATCCATAAATGAGAAAAATCACAGCCACGAGGAACAAAAATATAAAACATAGATGAATTTTTTGGATTGATCGTACTGGCAATCCTTTTTTTCAAAATAAATGATGTACACATGCTTAACTAGAGAACACAAAATCTAAATGCAGCCCTCAAAAGATACGTTTGTTAGGAGTATACAAACATATGGAATGGTCCATAATACTTTCACATTCTCTACGAGATCGGATGTGAAGCCTATAATTTAATCCTCTTCCATTAAGATTGTTATTGTTTTTGTCAGCTTCGAGGGATGGCATCTCCCCTGGCAAAACATGTAGGGTGACCTCCCGTTGGTCGAAAGGAACTAATGCAGTTGGCTGTGGTTTGATTTTTTTTATGGAGGAGTCAGCCGACTTGTCAGTTTCATCACTCTGTTGGACTAAATGAGTAACTCTGAAATGTAAATGTACGTCTGGCATGAATATTCCATGCTCAAGGCAATCAGAGGTAATAAGTCGAAACTTTACACAGAGCCACCAGCAAAAAAGGATAACAATTACACACATCTATTATTTTATCTCTGTAATAAAAGGAAATATTCATTTGGTGTCATTAAATTCAAGTTTTAAATCTAAGATGTCAAGCTTTAAATTATCATTTGACGATTTCTCATGTGAATCATTTATATTTCAATACGCACTGCTATAAATATCCTTCAAAATGGCATATGTAAGTGGGAAGGACATTGAAATAATCAATGAATTTCAGATTAATGTGGGAACTGGAGATAATGAAAGGTCATACAGTATGTGTATTGTCTCAGCTATTAATTAGCTTGATATTAGGCACAAGGTCATCACAGGAACATTAAACCTTTACATCTAAACTGTAAACCTTTCAAATGTATTTCCAGAATAATGACTTGCTTTGCAAGTTAGACTTCTGTACAAGAATTTGACTTGTTCAAGGTTTGGAAAAATAATTTAAAGGTGAAGTAGTCACAGAACTAGAAATTCTTAAAATTTTTCATTAATTAAAACAAATCCTACTTAAATGTAGTTCTCAGAGCATTCAAGAACATTTCTAAAATTCCAAAGAATCTCCTCCTAGTATTTTTGCAAGGGATTATAAGAGAAGTCAAATCTCCCCCTAGTTCTGTTACATTTTCCAGCAGAAGTTTACTCATTAAACAAGAAGTTGTGGGAAAGTGACAATAAAATAGGCATAGTTCAGGACAAAATATTTTTTTTAAAAAACAGCTGTTTTGGCTCAATTATGAAATTTCCAATGTGGTGTAGAGTATATTTTTGACTGAACCAAACTGCTTTGCTATCTTGGTGTCAGAATAGAACGTGGCCCAACATGCAGAACTAAATCACACATCACAAGGTAGAAGGCAGAATAGGTAGGTGAAACCATAAATAGCACGACCTAAAAGTACAAAGGGAGACCAATAGTGCAGACAAAAAAAAAGGCTAAAATGCATAAAAAAAGGGGAACTATAAAACACTCACAAACATAGAAGTAAAAAGGCAGGGTATAATCAGTCTTCTTCAAGTGCTTCTTTTCTTCTTGTGTATGAAGATAAGTACTTAAAACAAAGCACAGATTAAAAGCATAGTGTATAACTGTATAATATTCCAAGAAATGCTTTATTGTGTACACTTACAAAATCAAAAAGTTAAAAAGGCCCATTAATATATACATCCACTGTCTGCTACCAGGTACAGATGAAACCGCCAGGATAAAAAGACAAAACTGGATAAAAAAGAGTCCACAGTAAAATAATTTTCAAAAGTGAAATAAAGCTTGCCACCCTACGCGTTTCGTCCACAGTAAAATAATTTTCAAAAGTGAAATAAAGCTTGCCACCCTACGCGTTTCGGCGTGGAGGGTTTTATACATGTGGTACCTGTAAGAGTTGTCATCATAAGAACAGTAAAAGTTATTATTTTAGTAGTTCAAGAACAAAGAAGAAATTTAAAATTAGGCAACATATAACTTGTAATTCCACACATGTGGTATACCTTCTGACATGTCTTGATTTTGTAAGTGTACACAATAAAGCATTTCTTGGAATATTATACAGTTATACACTATGCTTTTTTTCTGTGCTTTGTTTTAAGTACTTATCTTCATACACAAGAAGAAAAGAAGCACTTGAAGAAGACTGATTATACCCTGCCTTTTTACTTCTATGTTTGTGAGTGTTTTATAGTTCCCCTTTTTTTATGCTTTTTAGCCTTTTTTTTGTCTGCACTATTGGTCTCCCTTTGTACTTTTAGGTCGTGCTATTTATGGTTTTATGTATAAGATATTGAAGACATTGAGGAGTCTTCGCACTTCCTATTTTTGGGTATTTATATAAATTTTATATTTTATCTTTGTAATAGCCACAGAGGGTTTTTTTGCATTTTGTAGTGCAAATCACTTTTTTTCTGTTAGAATAGGTAGGTGAGTATTACTGGTCCTTGAAGGAGGCCAAGCTTTACGTATATAGCAAATACAAACAGCAAAATCAGTATTCATGCCGAGGTCAAGGATTACAGAGATGCATAGTAATGAGGGGCCAATCAAAGCCAGGGATGCAGAAATCAGAATAGTTAAGACAAACCAAAATTCGGTAATTGAGGAATCAGTAACTTAAAAATAAAAGCTCTCTTGGATTACCACAAGGGAAAACACGACAGGGCAAAGGTCAGCAGGCAACAAGGGCTTTAAATAGCCATAAATTTGTTGTGATTGACCTGCATCATTCCTGCAACTTCGAAAGAAATGCCGCCAATGTCATAGAAATTACATGGTAGAATCTGTATCAGATCATCTCAGCATCATACATATACTCAAGGTTGGAGTGAGCATTGTTTGGAATGCTGAAATGTGCAGAATAGCAGGCATGTTGCTGCATGCACCATTGATTTCTCAAGAATGCCATAAGTATGTCAAGTCAGTGTGTCACAAATGACACAAGGAGGCTGCATCAGTCTGAGAGATGCCCTGACTATTGATACGGAGGACTATCAGATTTTCACTGCAGCTCCTCTCTGATTTTTGAGGTTTCTATAAAGTGTGCACTGTAGCACACTTCAGACAACATTTTAAGTTGGAGCAATACATTTTGCAAGCCATTAGAAATCATAACCAACATATAAACTGTGTATATCACATAAAGAGCTCAAAGAAAAAAATACAACTTTTTTAAAAAAATATAATGTTACAAAAAATGTGTTTTTAAAATGTTTTAGTTGGCAAATTATGTTGGTAGTTCGCAATACATGGTGCAAACCACAAAATAGTGTCTACAATCATGACGTCCAAATATAGAAACTTTAGTTTATTTATAAAACCATTATGGTGTTAAGACATACCTCCCAACAATTTAAATGGACACAGAGACACTTTGATTTTAGGGTTTTGACTAGGCGTGTTGCTGGGGTGCTCGTCTGAAATTTTAGATGGTTTTATAATAACAATGTATGCAAGCAATTGTAATTTCGAACAATGTATCTTGTTTCACAAACTGATTTCTAAATACATCTAGTGTTGTTTAAAGACACATTATTGTGAGTATTATTGCTGTAGAGCTCTGTTATACAGTAAGGCACACCAACAATATAAAGCTCCAACGAAAACGGGACGTTAGTATAGAAAAGTATATGTAGGTGATGGAAGTGCACTCAATCCTTCGTCTGGAATTCAGGGTGCTCTAGTGGATAAGTCCCAGTACCAAAAAAGGACCAATTTAAGCATTTAAATATAAAGAATAATCCAGGCACTCCAGCATATTCCAAAATTTAGGCAATCTTTATTGGAACAAGGAACCAAAAGGCAACGTTTCGACCCCTTAGGGCCTTTGTCAAGGTTCCTTGTTCCAATAAAGATTGCCTACATTTTGGAAAATGCTGGAGTGCCTGGATTATTCTTTATATTTAAATGTTAGTATAGAAAAGGACAGAGGGACTTGGGCACACATAATGGGCACTGTACCTCCTAAATGGGAACACTTAGAAGGTATGTTGAGGTCTCCATACTTATGGGGAATCCAGGTTTTGTTGAGGGATCCCGGTTATGGTATTGGTTTTTGCCACTATTCCCACAAGAACGTGTGTGAGAAATGACTAAGTCCTGAACTATTGATGTGCCTTGAGGTATGTCTTCTGAACCACTGCACTAACTGTTTCCAGTTCAAGTACTTCATTTTGCCTGAGGTCCTAGACTGTCGCAAGGCTAAAAGTGTTTGTGAAAACTACAGTGTTTTTTTTTTTTTTTAAGTATAAACTCATAAAAATGCTAAATTTGCCAGAGCTATTTACAGGCATAAAATAGCGTGTCTCTTTGTCTGTATGTCAAAGCCTTTACTGGTTTCTCTGATTGCTTTGCAGTCTTAACAGCAAACCATTCTGCTAACTGATACAGAGCATCCCTGTTGTTCTCCATCAGTGAATTTGTCCAGGATCCCGCTGGCCAAATATAGGCTTCCCTGAAGTTTGGTCAGTGACCAAGTGAAATCCCAGACATAATTGCTTTCCGTAGTGGATATATTTACTGAATCATAACACAAACTTACACAACAGAGGATAAAAACCCAACTATAGTCAAGTCAGGATATTAAACATGTTAGTGACTGTTTTGCAACATACTGCATTATGTCTCTCATCATTATCATCGTAGTTGAAACTGAAGTATAGATGGGAGTACAAAGAGGCCTTGCCCAGGGCCCTGGCACCATATTTGGCTTCATTCAATCTATACCAACTGGCCATCATTACCGTTTCTAATGTTATGAAGAGAATATTTGGCTTGTAAAAACAAAGCAATCAGTATGTTTGAGCCGGAAAGTTACAACTTTAGCATCTGAATTTGTATTGTTTAATAATATAATAACTCATTAAACAAGTTGGAGCAGGCTATTGTGTTTTTATCTCAAACTGCAGTTATATAGAATTAAAGCAAAGATTACCCAAATGTTGTCTTCCAGGTTCCCAATGAGTTAAAGTCATTCTGTTGACACTATTGTAAAAGATGGCACTAAAATCCCCCCCCTTGAGGTATGGCCAAGTGCTTTGGCAATATGGCAAAACATGTTTATTCTTTACCAATTGGCCCTATTACCCCATTAGCATTACGAATAGACTGTTTTGGCTGTGAATGCAAGTAATCAGTATATTTGTTCTATAAACTTGTAACATTTTGCAATTTAACTCCTGCTGAGAATGAATCAAATTTAAAATAAAACAGAATTACTGAACAATCTATCATTTTGGATGCTCTGTAGGGCTATGCTTCCCGCTTATTAAAATGATACAGTGCTTTTTTTCCCCTCTTTTTATTTTTTTATTGTTTGTATTTCTTTTGTGTTTTTGATTTGTTTGTTCTCATTTCACCTAACACAATAAACAAAGCGATCACAGTTCTTGGAAGAACCACAAAAATTAAGAAAATTGCTGCTTTTTTTTTTTTTTTTTTTCTGCTAATGTTATATTTGTTCTCGGTCCAGTGAAAAAAAAAAAAAAAGACTTTTCATTTCTTTTTTTTTATTATGTTGTGATAATAATAATTAAAGGGCTTCCTGTGGAGAAAACAAATTGCTTGTTGCATTATGATACACTCCTTCCTTTCGAAAGGATTAACAAGTGATTGAGTGAATTTCTATTTAAAAAAAATAAATTAAAGGTATTTTAAAGTAATATGCTTCCATAAAGATTACTTTTTAACAAGGCAGGGCTGTTAATATAATGTATATTTCTGTAGACGGACGGATGGATGGACGGATTGATGGACGCATGAATGGTAAGACAGACAGGTTTATTCTTTTATCTTAGTCTTACCTATACCTGTATTACAATATTTCCTCTCTTTATCGTTTTCATTCTTATCTTGAACTTCCCTTCATTATTTCTTTTTATCTGTCTTTATTTCTCACATTATTGTATCTCGATCATTGCTCTGTTTTTGACCCCCCCCCCCCCAATTATTTTTAAGTTTGGGTCTCTGCATTTCCCCTCTCTACATCCATCCCCTGTATCACTGATGTCCCTTTGTCCCTCCATTAGGTCTCTCTTTTAACCCGTTCCATTTTAGTCCACCTGTATGCTTTATTAATGTTTCACAATATATTTCTCTCTATTTTCTTGTCTCAAACACATCATTAGCTTACCTGCATGTAGATGCAGTGAATGTGCATATACTTTGAGATATAATTGATATAGCTGCATCCGCAATAGTTCACACCTAAATAATGTCCTAATAAGCTGAGACTCTTGATCTCATGATTGGCTTCTATGTTGATGACCCCGTGATCCACCACTGCAACTTAAGATGTCCAATGGCTCCTCACACCTTAAGATCTTTCTTCTTGCTAGCTTAGTCTGAGTTAGCTTCCTTGACAGCCATGCTTTCTATGCCGATGAAATATCATTCATGAAACTTCCTGAGAGAGAAATCACACAGCTACCTCACATAGCCCCTCTGGGATTATTGCCTCTTCATATTATCCCAATCTCTACACGGATCAAAGACCTTGGCAAACCAGATTTATGAAAAGGACTTCAAACCTGAGTCCAACTATCTCATTAAAAGCAAAGTGTATTCTTTTTATTCTGAATAAAAAATGCTAATGCAATTCTTACTTACAAATCTAGTTTATTTTTTCCCATGTTAAATTCTTCTATTGTCTTGTCCTATTTCTTTAAGTCAAGTCGTCATGCATTTGATGCAAGACATTTTGAAACTCCCAGTCTGTGATTATTTGTCTTAATTAACACTTACTATTCAATTCCCCACGGATGATCATGAATGAAAAAGGAAACCCTTTACAAGAGGAGAGCTAGTCTAGCGGTTTTTCAAATGTTACTTGATCACTTGTCTTCTCATCCTCCCAGCCGCAACAGCGCCAAGTTGGTTTGGCGTCCTGCTGGAACCCGACAGGAAGCATTGATTTCTTAATTGCAGATGATAAAGGCTCCCAAAGCGAGAGTCGGTATTTAAGGGTCACTATTACATTTGACTTATCTTAAGCTTGTGAACTTGGTACAACTGTGAACACAGGCAGCCAGACAAACTAGGGACTGTAATATGACACAAGAAGCAGCTTGCTCGCTTTACAAGTTAAGCTCTGATGCCCTGCACGGGGATCTGAGTGAAGCAGAGGGATAATATCTTGATTTTTCAAGCTCCACTTAATGAAGCCATGTACCAGATATAAAGTGATAAAAATGTAAACCTTTGTTGCTACATATAACATTTGTAGATATAATGCATTTAGATCCCTAGTATCAGCAGTCTTATCCCTGATTTCCGACTGCTTGAATTATTGTTGTCAGTATATAACAAAAATGACAAAACAGTGAATTTTAGTTAGCTGTTAAAATTTAAGTTAAAGTAGCTAAACTTTAAAGGAATTTTATTGGCCTTTAGACTAACAGGAAAACCGCTATCTAATGGACAGATGCCAAGATAGATAGGTGTAGTTTAAGTATTAAAGGGACACTCTAGGCACTTTACCTTATTTAAGTGGTTATAATGTCTGGGGTTTCTGGCCCTATTCTTCTGTCTATTATTAAACTGTATTTGAACGGTTAAACACTAAGCAAAAATCTTCGGATGCTCGTGCCCTCTGTGGTGATTGGGCTAATAAGGAGTAATTAAATTAGAATAAATAGTAATAATGTCTAAAGCTGGGGCCATCAGCCTTTACCACTTGTGGCTGCTAGACCCACATGGGCCAGTATCTCCTCAGTAGGTGCCTGAAGCACAAGGGAGCCAGTTTGAGAGCAAATTAAATGTTTCAGGTTCATTCATTATAATGTTCTACTTCCATGTATTTACATGTATTTTGCATGAATGAAAAAACAGATAATACTAATTTACTTTGGTGAACAGAATTTATGCAGATGTTAAATTGAGCTATGATTAGACCATACTAGTGTTACAGTTGCACTAGCAGTTGATGACAATGCCCACGAGAATAATAAGGGATATAGCCAATATGTTGACCTTCTAGATGAAGAGCAGAAAAAGGAAAGTCCCTTTCTCTATCACTGGCCCAACATACTAATACAATATATAATACAAAACAAGCGATATTAAGAAATGATTTACTGCAAGTGTCACTCCAGACCCCTGGTCGAAAGATTGCTTAAATGCTTTATGTGTGAAGAGTGGGTCCTCTTTCTTTCATTTTACTAAAAGTGCAGATTTCAATAGAAATTGACACTTATAAATGTACCTTGTTACACCCCTTCAGCTGTCAATCAGACAGCAGATTATGTTACTTCCTGTTTTGGTTAGCTAAGTGGAACTAAACTCAAGAGGCAGCAATTGTCCAAAGCACCTGCCTTGCAAAGACTTCTCAATAAGCTGCATTGGGAAGTTTGTGATTGGATGGCAACAGAAAGTCTATATTGGGTTAGAAAAGGAGGGCTTGCAAATGCACCAGGCAAGAGATATGCAGTCTTTGCAAGCTGTTTCTAGAAATACCCCAATGAAAAAAAATGCATATTTAACTGAATGCATGTTTTCACTGGGCTGTATATCTACTCAAGTGATTTTTATATATTTTTTGGGGGGCTGTGGAGTGTCCCATAAGAGAAGCTAAGATCTGCTCCTTCAATATGTGAGTGATGTTGAAATTGCCGTTAGTAGCTTGGATTTCTCTAATGCATGTTGATGAAATACGACAGGTACATTTTACATTTCCTTTCACCCCTGTAGTGGTTATGGTGTTTAGATTTCAATTGTTATATTTGTGCCTTTTATTGTGGCCAGCCTAAGCCACATCTGTGCAATAATCATGCTGTCTAATCAGCATCTGGATATGCCACACCTGTGAGGTGGATGGATTATCTCGGCAAAGGAGAAGTGCTCACTAACACAGATTTAGACAGATTTGTGAACAATATTTGAGAGATAAAGGCCTTTTGTGTACATAGAAAAAGTCTAAAATCTTTGAGTTCAGCTCATGAAAAATAGGGGTAAAAACAAAAGTGTTGCGTTTATAATTTTGTTCAGTGTTTATATATATATATATATATATATATATATATATATATATATATATATGTCATGTGTGAGTAAAGTGTTACTCCAACCACCACGGTCACTCTTGCTTTATGAAATGGTCATGGTGTTAGGAGTCTGAATGTGCAGTTTTTCAGCTTGAATAGCTGAGTAATGTGCACTTGTGTGCCAGGGGATAGATGCACTCCCAGCACGTCAGATTTGCAGGCCAGAACTCTGTTCTGGACTAGCTAATGTCAATGATGTGCATATTTTACAGACGTAATGTGATTATCCCCTTGCATGCAAAGCTGCAAGTGGACTCTCATGTCTTCCCTCCTTCCGTCCCTCCCACTAGCCCTCCCACCTACTGATCATCAGCAGGGGGTGAAGAAAGCCGCACCAGGAGCATCATCCAGTGCTGGATTTCAGGTAAGTAAAACTTTTTAAATTATTTAGTTAGCAATCATAGGAGGGGGAGGCATAGAGAATAATGCAGAATAATAGAGCATTACACTTTTTATATATATGTTGGAGAAACCCTTTAAAAATGTAATCAGAATGTATCCATTAACCCCAAAGAGCATAGGTTGGCTTGCTGAGTGGATTCAGACACCACAGCTAACCCTCCTGATGCTTCCTGGAGAGTCAGAGCCTTCCACCAGGTTACTTTGGCAATGTTCTGTCTCTATGGACAAGCTACAGAACAGAGACCAAGGGCCTAATGGTCAGCACCCACAGATCATACCTATTTACTATTAATATAAATGCAACTATTTCACCTGAAACACCAGTGAATTGTGAACAATATAGAACAAATACACAGCCTCCCAAGGTTACCTCCCAAGTGGTAACCAACCAGAACAGAGATATATTACACAGAAAGTTTAGGGATCCTGTTGGTGTACCAGCAAGGAGTGTGGCTGCACCCAGACTCTTATCATGCTCAGCCTGCTCTGTCCTACTGCCAGGTGATCTCGATAGAATGTGACCAGACTGCAAACAAACTAGTTCCAAGCAGGGCCTTGGTTACATTCTAATTGAAATGTAATTTAGAAGATGTGAATATTTTACATTAAGCAACGGATAATTGTTTGTTTGTTTTGTATCTACTGTATACTATGCTGCTATGTGTCATTTATAATAAGAAGAGCATTAAGTTGATGCAGTTTGAGAGCAAATTAAATGTTTCAGGTTCATTCATTATAATGTTCTACTTCCATGTATTTACATGTATTTTGCATGAATGAAAAAAACAGATAATACTAATTTTACTTTGGTGAACAGAATTTATGCAGATGTTAAATTGAGCTATGATTAGACCATACTAGTGTTACAGTTGCACTAGCAGTTGATGACAATGCCCACGAGAATAATAAGGGATATAGCCAATATGTTGACCTTCTAGATGAAGAACAGAAAAAGGAAAGTCCCTTTCTCTGTCACTGGCCCAACATACTAATACAATATATAATACAAAACAAGCGATATTAAGAAATTATTTACTGCAAGTGTCACTCCAGACCCCTGGTCGAAAGCTTGCTTAAATGCTTTATGTGTGAAGAGTGGGTCCTCTTTCTTTCATTTTACTAAAAGTGCAGATTTCAATAGAAATTGACAATTATAAATGTACCTTGTTACACCCCTTCAGCTGTCAATCAGACAGCAGATTCTGTTACTTCCTGTTTTGGTTAGCTAAGTGGAACTAAACTCAAGAGGCAGCAATTGTCCAAAGCACCTGCCTTGCAAAGACTTCTCAATAAGCTGCATTGGGAAGTTTGTGATTGGACGGCAACAGAAAGTCTATATTGGGTTAGAAGAGGAGGGCTTGCAAATGCAGCAGGCAAGAGATATGCAGTCTTTGCAAGCTGTTTTTAGAAATACCCCAATGAAAAAAAATGCATATTTAACTGAATGCATGTTTTCACTGGGCTGTATATCTACTCAAGTGATTTTTATATTTTTTGGGGGGGCTGTGGAGTGTCCCATAAGAGAAGCTAAGATCTGCTCCTTCAATATGTGAGTGATGTTGAAATTGCCGTTAGTAGCTTGGAGTTCTCTAATGCATGTTGATGAAATACGTCAGGTACTTTTTTACATTTCCTTTCACCCCTGTAGTGGTTATGGTGTTTAGAGTTCAATTGTCATATTTGTGCCTTTTATTGTGGCCAGCCTAAGGCACATCTGTGCAATAATCATGCTGTCTAATCAGCATCTGGATATGCCACAATATTTTAGAGAAATAGGCCTTTTGTGTACATAGAAAAAGTCTAAAATCATTGAGTTCAGCTCATGAAAAATGGGGGTAAAAACAAAAGTGTTGCGTTTATAATTTTGTTCAGTGTATATATATATATATATATATATATATATATATATATATATATATATATATGTCATGTGTGAGTAAAGTGTTACTCCGACCACCACGGTCACTCTTGCTTTATGAAGTGGTCATGATGTTAGGAGTCTGAATGTGCGGTTTTTCAGCTTGAATAGCTGAGTAATGTGCACTTGTGTGCCAGGGGATAGATGCACTCCCAGCAGGTGACATTTGCAGGCCAGAACTCTGTTCTGGACTAGCTAATGTCAATGTTGTGCATATTTTACAGACGTAATGTGATTATCCCCTTGCATGCAAAGCTGCAAGTGGACTCTCATGTCTTCCCTCCTTCCGTCCCTCCCACTAGCCCTCCCACCTACTGATCTCATCTATTGATAGCTCAATTCTGCGATCTAAGCTGGGTAAATGGTCCAATCAAAAGAATCTATACGGCTGCTGTGACATCAGGAGGGGGTGTAGAAAGCAGCTCCAGGAGCTTCATCTGGTGCTGAATTTCAGGTAAGTAAAACTTTTTAAATTATGTAGTTAGCAATCATAGGAGTGGGGGCATAAAGAATAATGCAGAATAATAGAGCATTATACTTTTCATATATATGTTTTTAAGAGTTGGAGAAACCCTTTTAACATGTAATCAGAATGTATCCATTAACCCCAAAGAGCTTAGTTTGTCTTGCTGAGGAACTTAGGGCATCAGAATTGCAATAAAACATAATAAAAAAAAAAAAAATCTAAAATTCCTTCCAACTGCCCTATCATGGCTGGCACAGCCTATTTCTTTAGGTGATAATCCCACTTCCTTAAAATCAAATGATTATTTTATTTCATATTTATATTAAAACTAGTCTTTATGTTCACCTTTCGATAATTTTATATTAATTTACAAATCTGCACGCACAACTATGCAAGCACCTTGGATTGGCCCATCTGATTAATAAGAGAAAGAAGGGACAATAAAGATGGTATAAAATATTATTAATAATAACTGTAATAATTGACTCTTTGGAGATAAACAGCCAACCAATGCATTGATGTTATTGTGACATCCAGTAGACATACCTGTTAATATATAGTTTATAATCTTTCACCATGCACAGCCATATACCTATCCATATTATATTAAAGTTGTCCTTCTGTTCTCTCTAAATAGTGCTCACTTTAGGGACATTGCCAAGTCACACACAATATTTTCTAGAGAAAGCATCTGGCTGCTTGGCAGATGCACTAATGATAGCAGCTTTGAAGCAGCCTCTAGGTCTGTCATATGTTTTCCCTACCAGGAGACTGTTTTGGCTGCGTTCTTAGTATGTATGCCATTTTCTATTAACTGCATTTTGCTTCTAAGGAATTTTCAATATAAGCGTTTTCGTCTTCTTACGAGTAAATCTCCACAGTATCTTCAACATTGATCGCAAGAACTTTGGTTTTAAAAAAAAATGCATTGTTATTATTATTATTATTATTATTATTAGGATTTTAATAACTCTATAGAACATTATTACTTTCATACAATTTTTATTAATAATAATAATAATAACTGGTAATTCTTATTGTGTTGCGCAAGAGAACAGGTGCATTTTGAGGGCTGGTGAAGAATAGATATGGTTACAAATTTTCTCTAACGCAATATATACATTTTATTTATTTATTTATTTATATTTGCTTTGGTTAAAAAAGCATTGCATATTTCTGTTTATCATATATATGTTCCTGTTCTGTTGACGTTGGTACCAGAATAATAAGCCATTGTGTACATGTAAGCCAGGCAGATTTATTTGCCTAACCTTTGACAATTTTTTGTATGCTGATTTGAATGTAAGAGTATGAAAAGAGGAGGTAGTTATCACGTAGCGATTGTTGCAAAGTATTTGTGCTCCTATTATAGTTCAGTCTTACAGAGATTATGGGGATTAAAACATAAAAACAAAACAATTTTGATACACTTTAGCTTATTTAGCACTAGCACTATTTAATTTGTCTCCCATGTTGGAATTAGTGTAGGACCCACCAATATTGGGGTAGTGTGAAGCAGTGGTGGGCTTAACACAATATGGACATATGGTGGAACTGAATTCCCATATTTATTTTCTGAGATAGGTGATTTTAACCCCTTAAGGACCAAACTTCTGAAATAAAAGGGAATCATGACATGTCACACATGTCATGTGTCCTTAAGGGGTTAAATAGCCTTATAAAATGTAAAATTGTAATTTCATGTGTGCGCTGTTCTTTAATCTGTATTATGTTTAAATATTGGTCACTACGGCAGCATCATTCCTACAAACTGCATGTTCCGGGTGTGCCCCCAATTCTTATTTAGTCTTTAATTTTTTCCTTAGTGGCTTGATTTTTTTAACCTTTTCTAAGTTTCTCTGCTCTTGCTTTGTAAAAGATGATGACTCTAATTCAGAAACCGACAGACATGAGATTCTATTTGAGAATGCAAATCATAAAAATGAGCCAATCAGTGTGCTACAAAATATATCATAATATAATATATATTTTGTGGGACACAGATAGGAGCATTTTCGTACCATTTGGATCGCTGATCAATTGTGAAAATATAAAAAATAGAGGGAAAACAGGAGAAGAAGTTAAACATTTTTTTAAAAAAAAATCTATATTTCTATGAAATATGTATTAAATAAAATAAATATATATAAATATAGAGAAAATATTTTACTGCTCCTCCTTCCCCCCCCTCTGTTTTTCAACATTTAGCAACTGTTTGCAAGCCATCAATCATCATTTTTTTCCCGTATTCATCTATTTTTTCTAGCAGATATCAGCCTTTAGACCCTTTAGTGAGCATGTGTGGCATTGCATGGTTCGATTGGTCTGTGTTTCATGTACATTTCAGGTAAGAGTTCTGGAATTCAGCCTATCAACCCCAAATTTGTCAGAATTGCAATCCTGCCCAAAAACAAATTTCCATGTCTAAATGAATCCCAATCTTTATATGAGGGCTATAAGAGAGTGTAGTCAGTATTCAACCAACTTATATAGAATGCAATTTACAGACCGGGCTGTTGCTTGAGCCTCATGCCTAACAGCAGCTTAACGGTCAGCCATTTTGTAGGAACCACATGTGAGTTGCCTTCACGATTTGTGCCCAGTAGCGATGGTAAGGGGTGGTCTCACGTGGTGTCACATGGTGGGGATTGGCATAAGCCCCACCAGCCTAGAGGGGTGTATGAAACTCAGATCACCACAGGGGAGTTCAGGCAGGCTTGGACAGAAATTGGCTGCATCTCTCGGCACAGGAACACGCAGGGCTGCAATTCGTTGGAGGCCGTGACTGCTCTTGAACAGGATTTGCAGACCTTGGGACCGGCATCAAGTGTGCCCAGGGGGTACCGGGTATTGTTGCTAAGATTAGGAAGCTGTTTGATGGGTTGTTTGTGCCCCTAAAAGTCTTAATAATTCTGAATTTGCCCGGAGCTCAAGAGCCGTGACCATAGATTATGTTGGTTTGGTTCAACCCCCCCCCCCCCCCCCCAAAATTTAGCACTTTCACCTTGAATTGGCCCTGTTTATCTATGATAAACATGGCTTCAAAGCTTGTATACATTTTAACATTTGTATTTTACATTTAGAACAAAAAGAAGCATAATGACGGTTTGTATATAAAGCAAAAAAAAAGAGCCAAAAAATGGTCTTTCATGTATAATTCATATTGATTTATTAATATTGCCTGTGCAGTACTTGGTTTTATTTTATAACAAATCTACAAGCTGTAGTACTGAATCAACATAACTGTGATTGTTTTTTTTTTCCAGGTTTAATTTATAATTATACCGTGAGGAAAGATGAAAGACATAAATGGATTCATTATAAAAGATGGAGTAGTTTATGGTCCAAAGTACAGTCATAGAATCCAATTGCTGTAGCATTTGTTCATCCGTGGTCAAATCCTTGGCCTGTGCAAGTCGAACAATAATTACAAACAGAGCGTTATAGATGAGGATTTACTTACCATGATTCAAATCTATCATAAATATTTGATGAATCAAAATCATTTTTTTTAATAAACACCATTGGGTTCTTTTGTTTTTCTGTGTCAAATGAAACCTAATCTCTTTGTACAATGTGATTCCCACCAACTGTTCAAAGATCATATAGCAGATGGACTTCCAAGGCAAACGTATTCTGCAAACAGTTTCTTAAATATGGCACTTTTATTTACTCATATGTTGTTTTGCAAATAAGTTCCAGATAAATCTGTTACTTTGACCTGTCTGGATCAAATACTTATATATTTTTTGTCATTGTTACACTCTATAAAACATGTGAAAGAAACTAACACAGACAGAGGGACAGAAGGTTTCACGGATGTACATCCTTGGCTATCCATTGAGAGATCTTCTTAGATTTCTTCTAATATTAAAGTGTCTTAACTGCTCAATGTAAAACTCTCATTGTAAACTTATTTGGCAGCAATGTTTTTTACCCAATGTTTTACAGTAGGATTTTTTTGTTTTCCTATAGACTCATTTATACATTGAATACCACTTTCTAAAGGATTGCTTATTCCTTTGTAAAGAAATGTAAAAAACAATATATAATTTTTTTTATATTTACAAGCTATTCATATTTAATTAGTGATTATACTTTATGAACACTGTTTATCCTTTACCACTATTAACAACATGAAAGTATTTAACAAGGACGCGTTCATTTCAAGAACATCTTGAGTTAACTTAATGGAACTTTTGCATTGGCTTTGGAAGGATGACTTTGGAAACACTGAGTAGCGAATTGAACTCATGACGCACTAACAACTGAGATGTCCCATATTGTGCTATTATTGAAAGCAAAGATTAAAAAAATGCTTTTATTATATTGATAAGATTAATTTACAGGAACACTCCAAGAACCATAAGCACTGCAGTCTACAGTTCACTGTAGTCTTTATGGATCCAGGAGTTTCTTGGCACCCATCATTGTATTCAAGTATTCAAATAATTTTTAGCTAATCGTTGGTCAATCAGTTGACTCTCTCAGCCAATGAGCTAGTGCAGGGCTTAGATTCATTGTCTGCACCCAGCAGACCCCAGATAATCACTGACTAGAAACATAGAAACCTAGAATGTGACGGCAGATAAGAACCATTCGGCCCATCTAGTCTGCCCAATTTTCTCAATACTTTCATTAGTCCCTGGCCTTATCTTATAGTTAGGATAGCCTTATGCCTATCACACACATGCTTAATCTCCTTCACTGTGTTACCCTCTACCACTTCAGCTGGAAGGCTATTCCATGCATCCACTACCCTCTCAGTAAAATAATACTTCCTGATATTATTTTTAAACCGTTGCCCCTTTAATTTTAGACTATGTCCTCTTGTTGTGGTAGTTTTTCTTCTTTTAAATATAGCCTCCTCCTTTACTGTGTTGATCCCCTTTGTGTATTTAAATGTTTCTATCATATCCCCCCTGTCTCGTCTTTCCTCCAAGCTATACATGCTAAGATCCATTAACCTTTCCTGGTACATTTTATCCTGCAATCCATGAACCAGTTTAGTAGCCCTTCTCTGAACTCTCTCTAAAGTATCAATTTCCTTCTGAAGATACGGTCTCCAGTACTGTGTACAATACTCCAAGTGAGGTTTCACCAGTGTTCTGTACAATGGCATGAGCACTTTCCTCTTTCTACTGCTAATACCTCTCCCTATACAACCAAGCATCCTGCTAACATTTCCTGCTGCTCTATTACATTGTCTGCCTATTTTTAAGTCATCTTAAATAACTATATGCATAAGGAGATAATTAATTTTATATGCTAAATAAGGCCCCAGCATTGGGATTGAGTAAAAATAAATACAAAAATTATTAAATGCCCTGGTAGCAATGGGATAAAGTAATGATATGAAAACTGCATCACTAAGTGTTACCACTGACTGGAACATGGCTGATGCTGACTGAATGCCCCCTATGCCTGATCAGTTGACAGATGGCTGTTTGTTTTAAATATCAGGTGTGTGCTAAGACATATTTTTAGTTTACATCATTCAAGTGGCCTGTGGAGGGGTGGCAACCTTTGACTTGATGGACAAGCACAAATCAATGGCATGTTTTAACTCATAAAACTCATTGATCTCAGTGTGGATGGTCCTGTTCACATGAATCATGCACTAGATATAGATATAAATATAGATATAGACATAGATATATCTGACAGATGGATTTTCATGCTGTGCCATAATATATCCATGCAACCTCCAGCATGTTGACCTGTACAGTATGTAAAAACATGCGTAAAAGATGTATGGGTGTCTTTATTATTAACTCATCTCACCCTGAGGTCAATGACAAACACATACAGAGACATCATACATACATAGTCATTTGGCAGTTTGGCAGTCTCGTCTGTAGTGGATACAGCACTCTATCAAGAAATATCTGAGTGGGCCAGGCTTGGAGAGCATTGAGAACACAGGAAAGCAGTCTTTGCACAAATCCACACAATGCCATGCTAGCAAATGCCTTACACAAGTCCCTACTGCTGCCTTATTCCTGCAAGGCTGTGACATACCTCCTACTACTTTATGTGTTTAAACATGCTTGGTCATTCATGCTTTTCTACTCATGTTTTTATTGGTCCCTTCCATCCAGCTCTTGTCATTCCTTCAATCTATATTTTTCCAGCCCAAATTATACATGTCTTGCCACTCTTCAGTCTAATAACCCTCCCATTTGCTTTGCCAGTCTATTCTCACTTTACCCCTCCAATCAGAATATATCTGCCTTCAAAGTTCTCATGATCCCACAAAATACCACAAAAAGCAACGGTCATATTGGTTGTTAGTAGCTTTCTCTGCAACATCAGTTTGCCCACAGCTTGACTGCCAGTTCAATTATGCAACAGCTATTTTTGGGGGGCAAAGACACAGAAAGTATGAAAGACAAGAGAATCATGTTTCAAACTGTATTCACTCAGCAGAAAAATGGACATTTGCATGTTTCCAGATTTAGAAACTGTGGCATTCCAGTAGACTAAGGTTCTTCACACTTTTACAACCAGTTGATTACCTCTTTATGGTAATTATAATCTCAAGTTTGATAACTATCAGCATGGTAATAACATCTGTCAAAGAGCCTATAATGTTGTAGAAGAGATAACATTTTCACATTTCCTATACTTTCTGACAACACTTTTTTATCATTAAGTGTTGTCAGAAAGTATCATTATCAATTATGTTAAGCACTCCAGTTATCATTCAGTTATAATTATTGATTATGTTAGACATTCAATTTTGTCACTCATTATCATAATGGTAATGAAATAATGTTATCCAACTTCTGTTTCCATGTAACATTCATCACACCATCGAAGGTCTTCGATATTCTTCTACCTAGCCAAGTAAGGTGGTAAATGGACAGGTGGTGGCCTAACCTAAGGTCTTTGACCGAATATTATCTAAGTGAGACATGTATTTGTGTTATACATAGAAACTATGAAATGTTACCCATGGAGACCGTTACATTTTCAAAAAAAAATCAAATAATCCTCTCATTTGCCTTCGTAATTATTTAAATGCAGCATCTTTAATCAAGAATCATCTAAATATCCCCTTCCAGACAAGCATAAAGCAAATTGGATTTGAGACATTTGAAAGCATAACCTTGGCGATATCCCGCTGCTTTGACCAATGCAACATTGTATCTTATTATGTCGGACAATAGACTATCTAATAACCAGCAAATTCATGTTGTGACATTGTAACATATTCAAGCCTGTAAGTAGATTAAGATAAGTCACAGATCACCAACAGGAAATGAATGTACGAAATAAACTCAATTTTCAAATGCAAATCTCTTTTATTTATGTCTACTACAAAGGACCATTATCTCTGTGTACATACATGAATATGAGCAATGCATTAAATGAAGAAACAGTTTCCTTCATGATTGTTTTGTGAATCCGCCATTTATTTACATTCAGATGTTCACAGATGGGGTGTTATTGTTTTTCTTCATTTTTCTTTTGGAAGCAAGAAAAAAAAAAAGATTAACATTCGTGAAACCCAGATTAGAACATTCAGGTTGTCGAATTATCTACAGTTTGGCACTACTTTGCAATTTGTATCTTTCTACAAAATAATATTCCGGGGATGTTTAGCATTATGAATATTAAAACTTAATAATTTGAAATCATATATTGATATATTGTAAATGGCTTCTGAGCATTAATATATTTTAAAGTTTTTAGGTTATAGTATACTTATATCTATTAGAGTCAGGGCCGGACTGGCCCACCGGGATACCGGGAAATTTCCCGGTGGGCCGTCGGCACCTGGGGCCGGGGTGACCTGCGGCCGCAGGGAGAAGTTGAATGGCGGCCGCTGGGGGAGCAGGCTGTTCTGTCTCTGCTCCCCCTCCCTCACGCGCAGCTTAATGAGACCGGGGCCGGAATATGACGTCATATTCCGGCCCTGGTCTCTTTCTAGTGCGCGAGGGAGGGGGAGCAAAGACAGAACAGCCTGCTCCCCCAGCGGCCGCCAGAAGAGCTTCCCCAGCGGCCGACATTATGGGAAATCTCCCTGCCAGGTCTTGCTCTCTGTGTGCAGGGAGGAGAGCTGAGAGCTGAATACGAGGAGGAGACAGGGAGTGACATCCCCTCCTCCTTCTGCAGCATGCTGTGTGCTCCCAGCACGTGTAGGAGGAGCTGCTTGCAGGAGGAAACCCTGTGGGCAGGATTACTGCAGAGGCATGCTGCTCAAGGGCTGGTGTAGAGAAGAAACTCAAGTAATAGGTAAGTTAAAACAAATAAAAGTGGGGGATTGAGAAGGAAGAGATTAATACATGATTAATGGAGGCAGAGGTACAGCTGGGGGGTGTAGTGTAGTGTAGTGTAGTGAGAAAGTAAGTGGTGACAAAGACAGGTGTGTGGGGTAAATACTCACATTCTGTAAATATATTTACCACACAGATAGTACCACAGCAGCTCTCAGTTTCACATAGCTCAGTTCACTGTTTAGTGAACCAGGCTATGTTCAGTTTGAGGCAGAGCCACAGTCCAGGGCTCTCTCACCTGGTCCTAAGACCACACTATTGCCACTAAGCACCCTCTACAGCCCCTTACCCATCACTATTGCCACTACGCACCCACTACAGCCCCTAATCCCCTTTTATTGCCTATGATCCCCCACTACAAATCCTGACCCCTGCACTACAGGTCCTGACCCTCATCACAGGTCCTGACACCCTTACTACCCCTCACCTTTCACCACAGGTCCTGATCCCCCCCTTTCCCCTCACCCTTCCTATTGATCCCCCTGCCCCCAATTTCAGCCTTTAAACCCACACTACAGGTCATGACCCCCCTACTACAGACCCAGACCCACCGCACTACTGGCCCTAACCCCCCCCCACTACAGTGAGCTTGTCTGTAAGTAAGCTTGTGTGTGTCTGTGAGTTTTTCTATAGTGAGCATGTGTGTGTGTCAGTGAGTTTGTCTGTAGTGGACATGTGTGTGTGTCAGTGAGTGTTTCTGTAGTGAGCATGTATGTGTGTGTCAGTGAGCATTTCTGTAGTGAGCATGTATATGTCTGTTAGTGAGCTTTTCTGTAGTGAGCATGTATGTCAGTGAGCATGTGTGTGTCAGAGAGCATTTCTGTAGTGAGCATGTGTAACAGCGAGCTTTTCTGTAGTGAGCATGTGTGTGTCAGTGAGCTTGTCTGTAGTGAGCATTTGTGTGTGTGTGACAGTAGGCTTGTCTGTAGTAAGTTTGTGTTTGTATACCAATGAGTTTGTCTGTAGTAACCGTGTGAGTGTCAGTTTGTACTAAGTGTGTGTGTGTGTACCAGCAACCTTGTCTGTGTGTGTCAGTGAGATTGTCTGTCAGTGAGCCTATAAATGTGTATCAGTGAGCTTGTGTTTTTATGTCAATGAGCTTATATGTATCAAGGAGATTGTCGGTCTGTGAAGCTGTGTATCAATGAGTCTGTGTGCTTGTGTCAGTGAGATTGTCTGTCTGCATGTGAGTATGCTTACTGTATAATTATTTTTTTTACACTGACAGAACCAATGTTTTGAATTAGAAAAATAAACATACCAATAATATCTATCTATCTATCTATCTATCTATCTATCTATCTATCTATCTATCTATCTATCTATCTATCTATCTAGATATCTATCTATCTAGATATCTATCTATCTAGATATATATCTATCTAGATATCTATCTATCTAGATATCTATCTATCTAGATATCTATCTATCTAGATATCTAGATACACATACACATACACATACACATACACATACACATACACATACACATACACATACACATACACATACACATACACATACACATACACACACAATACACTCACACTACATGTCACAATGACTTATGGGGCTGGCACACATTTTTTTCCAAGGCTGCTTTGTAACCCCAGTCCGGCCCTGATTAGAGTATGGTATATCATAAAAAAAACTTTTGTTATATACAGTAATATTTTTTATCATTCTGAAATATGCGCGTAATACACATATTACCTACATAAACTCCTAAATGAAGCTCAGTACGAGGGATATATTTCCATTTTCTATAGTTTACTTTTCACTTCCACGTGGGTCTATGAAGTTATGAGGACATGTCTCTTAAAGGCTAGTAGCTACTGCTTATGTTTGTAACCTCTAGGATGGGGTAGGCAATGTTTAGTACTCCAGATGTTGTAGACTACATCTACCATAATGCCATCAGGCTGGCAAAGCATAAGGACAGAGATAGACCTACAGTGCCTAAGTTTTCCTACCCCTGATCCAGGAGCACAAAGGCCTGCTTTCATTCATAGAGACAGAAAATGGAAAGATTTGTACCAGTGGTGTACCTAGGTTATTTTGCAACCCCCTAGAATGTATTTTTTTTTGTGCATCACTCCACCACTGTCTTAGCCTCTCATATACCTTTTAAAACCACTAACACCTCTGTGCAGTGGCGTACCTACCACTATCACAGGGGTCGTGGCTGCAACCCCTGCGACCATGGGCTGACATAACTTCAGGGCCATTGCACAGTGACACCTGGTAGTCTGGGGAGCATCAGGTGGGAAGCGCATAGCACTCCCCTGCTGCTGGTCACTGATAGAGACACATGAAAGGGGGGAATTAGACACCTGGAGGGACTGGGGGGGGAATTGAGACACATGGGTGGAGAGAGAATGAGACGAATGGAAGTGCTGGGTAGGGATGAGACACATGCGGAGGCCCAGGGTAATTTTTGCACTGGGGGCCTGGCGCTTTCTAGTTGCGCCTCTGCCCCTGTATCCCTCATAAACTCTCCTTACCCATTGCCCTTACCCATTGTCCTTACCCATTGTGTGTCTCTTAATCTCCCTTGATCCGTGTGTGTTCCTCCTACCCCCCTTAGCCCCCTGTGTGTTTCTTAACAAGTCTGTTTTCCCCTTGTATTTTTTCTCCCCTTCAGCCTTGGGAACCTCACAATCCCTCTCTTACACCTTGTGTGCCTTTGAACTTCTGTTTGCCTTTGAATATGGCATACATTCAAAAATGATGGTCAGTGCACAAAAAGAAGCAATACATGAAAAAAACCAACTGATTTAGTAAATCAAAATCGGCCAACATTTGCTAAATTTCCTTTGTAGAGTATAAAGATATGTGAACATATTTTCTGCAAGAGGAAAACGTGGATTATTTGGATTTTCAGTAGTACTTTATAGTTTAAATACATCTGAGGACAGTGATTCACTTTCAATTGCACTATTTTACTTGGAGACAAACTTCTATAAATCTTACGTATTATATTCAAGCGAGAGGAAGGGATTTTTTTTTTTTTTTTAAAGAAATGTCTACCCCAAAGATAAATGACTGTTACTCACAGAAGTAAATGTCAGGGGTGAATGTCTCCACTCCCCAAACCTGCTTTGGCAAAATAATATGTTATGCAAAATACTCAATTTAATTGTATGCATAAAAAATAGGGCAGACTTATTAAAGAACAAATTATACCTTTTCCCTGCTATATGGCGAACCTTTCGGTACACAAGGGATCATGTTTAAGATGGCTTTGGAATTCCATAAATGTTTTATCAGCTTTTATTTAATCTATGTCTAAATTGGGATGTAACAACGGTCTCCAAGGTTTACGACGGGATTGAGTGAAATTTAATAATACAACTGACAGTCATTTGATTACAATGTGCAGAAACATAATTTTACAATCTTAAACAATACTGACCTCAAATGGGCTTCACACAAGTAAAAAAAAAAAAAAAAAAACGTGTTTTTAAGTCTGTACGTTTAACAGATTCCTAGTCACAGAGAAAAAAAAGAATGTGGAATAAAGTATGAGTGTCACTGTTTAAAAGTCTCAAACATTACTTAATTTATTAAATTTTGACTATACAAAAAGTAAAAATGTAAAAACTAAATTTGACTATAGAATGCCGTTATATGTTTTTTCTTCCCATTAATACAATTTTACAGATTAAGATATTGATGCTCCTGTTCCATATGTAAGAGGCTTGGTAAAGACACTGATCTGGGTGAATAATTTTATTTCTCTACCAAGTTAGGACCACAGTAGAATCAGGGGGGAAATACTATGTAGGACTTTATTTATGTAGTGATGTTTCTCAGGCAACACTAAACAAAAACAAGTTTTGGGCATGGTCTCAGTTGGGTTAAATGAATAGGTCCCAGTACCCAACACGTTTATTGCTATTTTTTAGTTAAGTGTTGGTTTGCATGTAGTGTCGTCATTGCTACAATGTCACCTTAATGCATATTTCACTGCAGTACCCAAGCTCTGATTAGCCCTGACTTGTCTCTAGTTGTAGGATTTATTTACTACAAACAGACCACTGACGAGCATTTAAAGCATAAATCTAAACATTTTGTAAATAAGTAACCCATAAACAAACAAAACTATTGCAATGTTTAATTTCTTTTGAAATCCTCTTGTCTAAAAATTCTTAACCCCATGTGTCTCCGTCTTGCAGGTTTATTGTGGCCGAATGACAGCAGAAACCGATGGCTAATGCAAAAGAGGACAATATCAAAATAGTATTTTCAAATGTGAATTTGAGAATAAAGAAGGCACAGCATTCCTTGTGGGTTCACCCAGGGAAGAATTCAGGTCCCTAGCACAGTCTCTAGGCATCTTTAAACCACAGGAGATGTTTTAGACTTGCTCAGGCATAAGAAGAATATTTTAAACTATTCTGTCCAATTATTTCAGCTCAGTGGTCGGCACAAATAGCTTATGGCTTAAACGAGATTTCTAACTCAATCTTTTATTTATGTCAGGGCCCACTTTCTCAGCTCTGATACAGATTTTAGCTCTTTGAAGACCGCATGATTTTATTGGTCTTTTTTTTTTTTAGCTATTTTGTCTCAAAATACCTTGGTCATGTAGAACATATTAACCTCTTTTTCTTCGGTGAATTTTTTTTTTAAACTATCATTGCAACGGCTAAACGTTACATTATTGTAGCCATATATTAATATTTAACAAATTATTAAATAAAATAATGTATGTTTTAAAAAAAAAAAAAAATAATAATAATCTTATGAGTATTTTTATAATTTAATACTTTAGATGTTTAGACAGTTTTGCCTATATTGTCGTAATAATGATTGAGGAAAGGTTTATTTGAAATTTAGTGAGGTTGTTATACAGATTATAATGTTAAGGATTTAGTGCTTTGTACCTTAAATAAAATGTAATATTTTCAGGGTATTTTATTTAAGGGACACAACAGGCACCAGACCACTTCAGCTCATTGAAATGGTCGAGTGCACTGTCCCTGTCACTTTAACCCTGCAATTGCAATTATTGCAGTTATGGAGCAAGTGCAATAATTACATTGCAGGGTTAACTCCACCTCTAGTGGCTGTCTATCAGACAGCCACTAGAGGTACTTCTGGGTGGTTAGGCGAGTTTTGGTCGCCTAACTGATGCTGGACGTCCTCAAGCTGTGCATGAGAACATCTAGCATCAGCTAAAACCCCATAGGAATGCATTGAGTCCTAATGCGAGCACACAATTTTTTTTTTTAAATAAATAACACTGCCTAGTTAGGGGAAAGAGACAAGGAATAGGCAAATATCGAGTGTCAGCAAACAAGCCAAGGCCAAAGGGATGCAGAGTAACACATAAGGAAAACAAGTCAAGGTGCTCAAAAATAGAATAACAATGGAAGAAAAAAAAAACTACTAGAGGACAAGGTTCTCTCTGTGATGAGGGTATGAATAGGTAGAGGCACCTATTTACTCACCGGTATCATAATTGGGAAGCCAAAGAGCACGTGCATGGTGTCACATGAATGAAAACCAGGGACAGAGTAAAATGACGCATGAGACTAGCGTCCAGTATCAAATCTGACACCAGAATTATGCAAGGTACAGTATAATGGCAATATAGGAAAGAAGAAACATCCATAGCTATTGTGACAAGAGAATATTAACTGAAAATCAACAAAGGATAAAAGATAATGTCTTACTGGACTTAACTCTCGGCAAAGGATGAAGTGTAAAAGCAGGTAATTACTTACCCTTTTTTCCCTTGATGATCTCAACCAATACATTGCTTCTGCACAAAAAAAAAAAAAACAATGGGAAGCTAATGCGCAAATCACTACACTGTCACAATTAAATGTTTCTCTAGAAACAGCATTTAATTGAGAACCAATTCTTACTTAATTCTCAAAGAGAAGCACCTCTAGTGACTTTTGGGAAAACCACCACTAGAGGCTCAATAAACCTCCATTTATTTAAATATAAATAGGGAGTTGGGAAAGTGCACAGGTAACTCTCTTTTTTTTTCACTTCATTCTTTTTTGTTGGTGTTTTTTATTGTATGCAATGGGACTGATGTGTTCTATGGTCATTGCTGCTGCCCAGGAGTAGTGGGAGTTTAAGCGCAGGACTTATTTTTGTGTATTTGTAGCCACTAGAGGTGTGTTTAACCCTGCAATGAGAACATTGTAGTTTCTACAAAACTACAATGTGTTACATTGCAAAATTAAAACTAAAGAGCCACTATACCCTGACCACTTTAGCCATATTAAGTGACCTAGTGCCGTTAGTTGTCCTTTAATTGGTCACTACAGGCACCCAGACCACTACATCTAGCTATATCTAACTCAAGTGGTCTGGGTGCAGTGTGTCTGTCCCTCTTAATCCTGCAATGTAAATCATTGAAGCTTTTTTAAGAAACTGCAATGATTACTTTCAGACAGCCACACAATGTGCATCTGGGATTATAAGAATCTCAGAGTCCCTTAAATGATGCTGGATGACCTCATGCTCTGCGAATGTGCATAAGGTTCCCCTGTCGGAGGATTGAGGAGCAGGCAGAGTGCTGACCCAGTGCCAAGGGAAATCAGCACTGTTATCGGGTAAGTGAATAAAGTTTTTTTTAACCCTTTATCTGCTTGAGAGGGACTATGAGTGACGCGGGACCAAGATGAACTATAGTATTAGGAATACAGATTTGTATGACTAACACTATAGAATATCTTTAATTAAACTTTAATCGCTTTAGGAGGCTACTGTAGGCTCTATCTGGCTATTAATAGAGCAGGAAATAAGACATTCTCAATGGAACACACTGTGCAATTACAGCCAGAGTAGGTGTGGCTATGGCTGCATCAATGGAAACAAAACAGATTTAACTTCTAAATGGCTGAGAATTGAGTGATGCAATTGCAGGGGCTTGATCTATACACCAAAATTGCTTCATTAAACTAAACTTGTTTTCGTGCTTAGAGTTTCCCTATAAACCTCTTCATGCCAGCACTTATGTATAAATATATACATTTTGCATTAATCCAGTTGACTGGGACCCTAAATGATGCACAAATCCTCAAGAAGGACTTGTTGCCTTGCATGTACTGAGATCGCCTTCAATTGGAACCAGGGACATATCTTAAACGAGGCAAACAAGGCATCTGCCTTGGGCGGCACTTTGCAGGGGGCGGCAAAAAAAAAGTCACCCCCAAACGCCCAGGCAGATCCCTTGCTTGCCTTTTGTCCTTGAGGGCTCAAGAGCTGGCCACTTTTGAGCCCCCCCGAGGCTGGCAGCTGGCATACTCACCTGAGGGAGCATACTCACCGGAGCTGTTCCTGCTCAGCTCCCTCCGCGCCGCTTAATGACGCCGGGAGCTGGAATATGACATCACTCCGGCTCCTGGCATCACTAAGCAGGAAAATCAGAGCTCCTTCGCCGCCTACTCAGCCTGTCCGCCCCCTGCCTGCCTGCCCAGCAGCCCTACTGGACAAGTAAGTAATCCACTTCAGCTCTCCCAGGGAGGCTGGGTGGATTTAAAATAAAATTAAAAAAATTAATAATGTGTGTGTGTCTGTGAGTGAATGTGTGTGTGTTTGTGTGTGTCTGTAAGTGTGTGTGTCTAAGTGAATGTGTGTGTTTGTGTGTGTCTGTAAGTGTGTGTGTGTGTGTGTGTGTCTCTGTGAGTGAATGTGTGAATGTGTATGTGTGTATGTGTGTCGGTCAGTGAATGTGTATGTGTTTGTCATTGTTTTTCAGTGTATATGAGAGTGTGTGTCTGTCAATGAGTGTATGCATCTATCAGTGAGTGTGTGAATCTGTCAGTCAAAGTGCGGCCTTGACTGGAAGAGGTTGGGAAAATTAAATGGGGGGAGGTGGGGGGGTGCCCGAGCACCATCCTGCCTAGGGCAGAACAAATCCTAAATATACCACTGACTGGAACAGAAATTATAAAACTGTGCCATTGGGGTTGCAAATCTATCTCCTCTTCTTCACTAGACTACCAAAGTTAGATACATTCTGATGGTGGATAAAGATCCTCTATGACCCATATGACGTTATAACTTCCTTGTGACTTGTCAAGCCAGCAAACCAATGTCAGCTTATATTAGTGAAAACAAGCCACATGGGACGCCAAAGATTGGATTGTCCTTCATGTGGGTCACCCTTTTTAAAGCTACCGTTTTAGGTTTTCCTATAGTACATTTTCAGATGAATGTCTGCCACTACCAGCAGTTAAAGGGTTAAAAGCCGCAGGGCGTGCTTTTTGGAGTTTTATAAATAACCCCAGATACTTTCCAATGCATTGAATCCATGTATGCTGCTTTATTCTGAGAGCTTCACGCTGTGTCGTTTTATTTTGTGATTTTGTTTACAAGTCACATTACAGAGACTAAATTCAAACATCTGTTTAATATTCTTTCAGAAACACATGACATCCAATTAGCAGATTCCTCCAGACATTAAGTTTATTACATGTGGTTGCCGCTCCACAGGTGGCTCTTCAATAGGGTTGGTTTTGCCATTCAACAATGTGTTCCCTTCAATATTCCAGGCTATCGTCTCCTTTATCTGCATTTTAAATGCTGGATTTAACCACTTTACTGTCGGGGAGCAGGTGAGGCTTACGTGATCGAATGTTTATTGCTAATTATTTTGAAGGATTCCTTTACATAACTATACAATTCAGTGTCTATTTATTTTAACTATTTTGTAGTCTTAAAGGTAAACAACTAGGAAATAACACTGGTCTCTTTTTGCATTTATGTAACATTACACAGCACTTTACAGTTTTATTATAGGTTTACAACAGCAAATAAGATACAAACTATTACAAATGTTAACAGGAAGCAAGAGGTAATTTAGGAACTTACTCATACAAGATTAAAGGGATACTATAGTACCAGGAATACAAAGCTGTATTCCTGGCACTATCACTCCCTCTACCTCTCCTCCCTCGCACCCACCTGCCTGTGTAAAAAAAGTGCTAAAACCCCTTTATTTACTTGCCTAATACCAGCTCTGTAACCTCCGACATCCCTCAAAGAGTGGACGCTAATGCGCATATATACGCCCAATGCTGCATTCGGTGTTCATTAGACCTCCCCATGGGAAAGCATTGAATCAGTGCTTTCCTATGGGATCAAAATCTGATGCTGGGTGTCCTCATCCAGGAAGCGCTCTAGTGGCTGTCTGGTAGACAGCCACTAGAGCAGAGATAGGCAACCTTCGGCACTCCAGATGTTGTGGACTGCATCTCCCATAATGCTTTTACACCCATAATACTGACAAAGCATCATGGGAGGTGTAGTCCAAAACATCTGGAGTGCCGGAGTTTGCCTATGCCTGCACTAGAGGCTGACTTAGTGCTGCAATGTAACCATTGCAGTTTCTCTGGAACTGCAATATTTAACAATGCAGCACTAGGTGCAAAAGGGACACTGCAATCAGACCACTTTATTGAGCTGAATTGATCTTGGTGCCTACAGCTTCCCTTTAAAGAAACGTAATAAAAAAAATTACTCCACTTTACCAGATTAAAGTAAATGGACCCTCTTCTAAAAAAAAAAATCACAATTAATACAGCGCTGAAACAGACTCCTCGCTGCAGCTAATCTGCCCTTGTTTAAAGGGACACTTCAGGCAGCTAAGCAAGTCAGTCTTAAATTGAAGCTAATAAACTCAAAACATCTGTGGTTAGTTAAGTGTTCTTGCATAGCAAGACCACTTAATGTTATCTCACATATATATTATTATTATTATTATTATTATTATTATTATTATTATAGCCAAATTTGCCACCCTAACTCCTCCCACAGTTTTTACACATAGACAAAAATATACCAAAACGTGCAGATTGTTCCCGATCGGATTGCTATTACTTTGTGGAACGTTTCGACGAATGGTTCTCGGAATATCATCGTTCTTGTGGCGAAATTTGTCCCATAGGAATGAATGGCAAAGCTAGAGTGGGAGCTGGCAAAAGCTGAAAAATCAGGACATGATTTCTAAACTGCCACCCCTCCCTCATTTTCAGGCCCACCTATACAAATCTTATATCAAAACGTTCAGCTATCCCTGCAGCCACTAAAAATGTTCACGGCTAAGCCATAGTCCTGATAGTTTTCACAATATGACCATTTGTTTGCAACTCACGCAGTCCATTGACATTCATTGAAACTCCACTCTGCAAAGCTCACATTTGAAGGGCAATTTCTAAACTGCGACTGTGCCTTCATTGTTAATATCTCAGAGACATACTATACATCAAAATGTAGGTCTGGGTCTTGTGATATAAAGCTCTTCACTGTAGGATTTATAGTTTTTTAAATACGACCGTTTGAAGATGGCAACCGCCACAATACTCTGACCTGTGCCAGGCTGCAGCAGCAAGTGATGTCATAGACAGGGCCTTTTGCACCTGCTAATGGTTTGTATAACTGTATGTTTTAATGTAACTGTGAAGCACTTTGGGCAACAACATTGCAATTAAATGTGCTATATATATGATAACAGTTACTCCGCCCACTCCAGTTGTAGACTACTGGTGGAGGCAAGAACACTTCACACAATTTCCCCAGAAATTGTAGCTTTTCTAGTTTATTTTCTTTAAATTCTGTGTAGTTTTTCTGCAGTGTTGTAAAATGTTTTGCTGTTTTCAGTAGAGTAACCCAACCTCCTTAGCCACCCCCTCTCAGGTTTATAACTGTTCCTGATTCACAGTTTCTGAAGGAAATGTACCTTTTGCAGCCAATGAAATTGAGGCATGTCTTATGTAGTGTAAGGAATGCTCACAGACTGCACTGCAGAGACTGCCATATGTGCCCCGATCTCTCCCACCCTACCTCCCTCTCTCCCGGTAATGCAAGTAATACAGTCTCTTCCAGCCCCTGTCAGTCATACTCCCTACCCACTGTTTACTTGTTCCCTGCCACCCCCTGTCAGCTAAACTGCCTACTCACTGTTAACCCAGTCCATGTGAGTCAACAAACCTCTCTACCCACTGTTAAACCTTTCCCTTCAAGTCTACCTTACTACCCACTGTTAACCCATTCCCTGCCAGAAAATCTCACTAACCACTGTTAACCCCTTCCCTGCTTGCCCTGTCAGCCAACCTCGCTACCTACTATTAACCCCTTCCCTGTCAGCCAACCTCCCTACCCCTTGTTAAACCCTTCTCTGCCAGTTCCTGTTAATTAACTTTGAGAGAGAGAGAAGACAAAGCTCTATAGGTATTCATGAGTTTGTCTGTCTCCATATTTATTTATAATAAACATGACATTATATGATATCTAATGTGGTGAGGAAATGTTTGTGTATGTGTGTGTGTGAGATGATGTATGTGAGTTCTAGTGTCTAATTGCTGTGTTTGTAGTGTAACTTAGGTTGAGTAATTCTTGGGCAGGCAATGGGGTGTGTGGCATTACTGATTTTTACACTATTTAGGGAAAAAGGCATTTAGTGACTAGGTTTACTGTTGGGGGTAGGGGAGGGGGGCGGGAGGGCATGCATTTATTTTTATCTATACAGTTCCTTTAGGTCATCAAGCTTCATGACTGTTACTCAATTAAATGGTTCTCAAAGAGAGAATATAAATAAATCTCTGCAATATGCCCATACAATGCCTTTTTCTTTATAGAGGTCAGTTAAGTGCCACCAGCTTCTGGCTTCAGCATACAACACAGTTCATACTTCAGTATTAGCAATATCAATGTGTGCAATTTTGGATATTATTTATTGGCTAGTGAGGGCTTGGCATCTTACTGTCTGATGGCACCAAGAGATCATAACCACCACAACATGACTGATTTATACTCCATACAAGACCCAGCCACTCATGCGCTCACAAAACATCAACTTCAAAATTCACAAAATGTTTATAGCTTTTTTTTTAAAGCCAATAGTTGTCATAAAGTCCAACGAAACCTGTGTGGATGGCTGCATCAGTCCAGAAAACAGGGGATCGATTGGACAAAGGAGGAGTAAACATAGAAATTCCATTCCAATGTGCGAGGAATTCCTGCCACATGGCTAGGTCGGCTCGAGCAGGTGAGTTTAGAAAAATGATACCGTCATCTGGAAAGTCTGGTAGTAGGCAAAGTAGTCTGGATATAAAAGATCTACCCTGTGGAATAATGCACATTGTGAAGTTCAAGGAAATCAGTAGAGACTGAGATCTTTATGTGTACAGGCTTCTAAATTCAGAAACCTGACCAACTCTTCGCGAATACGCAGGAGCTTTTCTTCAGGGAGACAGGACTGCATTAGAGTGACAGGACTGCATTAGAGTGGAGTCAAAGATAATCCCCAAAAATACCAATCTGGTGGTGGGGCCAATGGTCTTGTTATGTGAAAGTGGGACGCCCATTGGAGAGAACAGTGCAGTGGTGCTAAGAATGCTCTGTTATCTTCCACTAACAAAAAAATCATCCAAATGATGGATCACCAAAAGACATCTGGCCTTGTTAAGGATAAGCCAGCAGAATGTCTCTGTGAATATATCGAAAAGTTTTGGACTAATCTTGGTCCCAAACGTGAGCCTTTTGGCAAAATAATAATTGTCTCTCCACTTGATACCATGGATGTGCCACAAAGAAGGATGGATAGGGAGCAATGCGGCCCTGCCAGCTTTCATGATTGCCTGTATGGCACTATCCACAGGCATAGTGGAGAGTAAATTCAGGACATAGGATCAGAGAGTTCAAACTTGGAGTGGATGAAGAATAAGGAGCCGATAGGTCAGTGACCATGCGTTTTTCATTAGAGTATTTGCTGATGGATATGTCAATGGGGTTTGTTCTTCAAAAGGGTGGGGGGAAAAGGGTGGGGGAAGGACCCAACATGAAACCTTGGTGGATTTCTTCAGAAATTAGAGTGCCAACAGTGAGGAGATCATTGGATGCAGTCAAGAGGGCATTCTAGCGTGCCTACAGGGAGTGCCACAATCCCAGTATGGAAACCTTAAGAAAAAAATGTGAACCAGGAATTCCACCAAGTGAGGAGAGGGGTGAGAGCATAAGTAATATGACAGATTATTAATATTGACCTCAGTCAGTCATCATTTTGGGTACATTTGTGAATGGCACATTGGCCTGGCATGTGCCTTAAAGCATTGTGAGCAGATGTGCAATAATCTGCAGGCACTAAAACTGCAGGTGCCTGTGTTAAAATTATTGCAGATCTGTGTTTGCCCAGGAACATGATGTGCCAAACTGGGAAAAGCACAGGAAATAGAAGGGTGGAGTTGCAGTGCAAGTCGGAGGTTTCAAGACCGCAAAATGTCTGCAGAACAGTTCTGTATCCAATTGGCTCCAGTTGGTTCGTATATTTAAATTTGACCAGAGCTGCTGCTGCTTTGGCCGACACAGGCTTGTGGTAGTCCTAAAATGTGAAACCTTCGTACTCGTGTCCCAAGTCTGTGTCAGCAGCCTCATTCATTCAAACTTTGGACAATAAAGAGTCCAATATTCATTTGACAATAAGATGTATTAACAACACATATCTTTATATAGGCCCTAGCAGGGGAAACTGTCAGTAATTTGGGTTGTCCTGGGTCTGTCCCTTTGAGGCAGAGCCAGTGACACAAAAGAATTATAGCCTGCTCCATTAATCCCCTCCCACCATTCTTCTCTAGATCCCAGAGTCTGAAGTTTTGTAGAATGGGTAAAACAGTGGCTGAGTGACAGGCAACAGAGGGTTGTAGTCAATGGAGTATATTCAAAGCATGGGCTTGTCACCAGTGGGGTACCTCTCTTTAATATTTTTTATTAGTGATATTGCAGAAGATCTTGATGGTAAGGTATGTCTTTTTGCTGATGACACTAAGATATGTAACAGGGTTGATGTTCCAGGAGGGATAGGCCAAATGGTAAATGATTTAGGTAAACTAGAAAATGGTCAGAGTTGTGGCAACTGACATTTAATGTGGATAAGTGCAAGATAATGCATCTTGAACATAAAAACCCAAGGGCAGAGTACAGAATATTTGATAGAGTCCTAACCTCAACATTTGAGGAAATAGATTTAGGGGTTATTATTTCTGATGACTTAAAGGTAGGCAGACAATGTAATTTTTGGATTTAGAAAATTTAGAACAAAATGTCTATCTAGCACATCCTTTCTTCTTTGAATAAGTATTAACACAAGAAATTGTGACCAATTTAGTGATCCCATATAATTTAGTGACTTTATATATTTATAGATCTGTATTGGACTCTTTAAATACGTAAATACTCTTATTTTAAAAAAAATATATTTATTTGTTTATAACATAAGATTAAACTGTTATTAAATCATTTCTAACGTATGTACACAAAATATGATAAACACTTTATTTTTTTCTAATATTTATTTGTTTTTTGAGTGAAATATATATAGAGACATTGATGCATATAATTCTGAACTTTTACGGGCGACGGACAAACCCGGAAGTCAATTCACCACCGCAAAGCATCATGGGATTTGAAGTCCACATGATGCCGGAACGGAAGTGACGTTACGTCTCGAAAAACGTTGCAAGTGACGTTACGAAAACGTCGGAAGAAACCGAAGCCGATTGGCTAACTGGAAAACAAGTGGGCTTTTTGAACATATAAAAACTAGAGTTTTTTTTTAGAGAGAGTTCCTTCTCTCTATCTTTTTATACTCTCATTGAGGAGAGATACATAGGAAAGAACCATAAGAAAAAAAAGGGTCAAGTTGTCTACCTTAAAGACACGGAAGCCTGGAAGTTTAGAGCCTAAAAACCAAAAAGGCTCTAAAAAATGTTAGTAAATTTTAACTCACATTCAGATACAACATATTCTGTATCCACAATATTGCACAATTATTTTGTATATATCTTTTTATTTTTTATGTACACACCCAAACAAGTCATCAATAGGGTGAGTTATATGTACTATTAACCCAATCTATATAGCGCTGCACTCTAACTAGAGGTTTGGAAGGTGGAAACACCAACCAGACCCCAAGTTATTTGTTTTTTGGTGTCTTTCTTTGGTGGGATATTGGGAGTACCCACAGAGTGTTTACAGCAGCTACATTAACTATTACCACAAAATTCTTTATTAAGCGCCAACCATTACCACACCTTTTTGTGTTTCCAGACAATGTAATAGAGCAGCAGGAAATGCTAGAAGAATGTTTGGTTGTATAGGGAGAGGTATTAGCAGTAGAAAGAGGGATGTGCTCATGCCATTGTACAGAACACTGGTGAGATCTCACTTGGAGTATTGTACGCAGTACTGGAGACCGTATCTTCAGAAGGATATTGATACTTTAGAGAGAGTTCAGAGAAGGGCAACTAAACTGGTCCATGGATTGCAGGATAAAACTTACCAGGAAAGGTTAAAGGATCTTAACATGTATAGCTTGGAGGAAAGACGAGACGGGGGGATATGATAGAAACATTTAAATACATAAAGGGAATCAACACAATAAAGGAGGATACCATATTTAAAAGAAGAAAAACTACCACAACAAGAGGATATCGTCTTAAATTAGAGGGACAAAGGTTTAAAAATAATATCAGGAAGTATTACTTTACTGAGAGGGTAGTGGATGCATGGAATAGTCTTCCAGTTGAAGTGGTAGAGGTTAACACAGTAAAGGAGTTTAAGCATGCGTGGGATAGGCATAAGGCTATCCTAACTATAAGATAAGGTCAGGGACTAAGGAACGTATTTAGAAAGTTGGGCAGACTATGTGGGCCAAATGGTTCTTATCTGCTGTCACATTCTATGTTTCTATGTATGCACCAAAACCACTATATTAAGATGTATTGGATTTGTAGTGGTTTTTGATGCTTAAAGTGTCCCTTTAGAGGGATACTATAGTACCAGGAATATAAAGCTGTAGTCCTGGCACTATAGCTCCCTCTGCCTCCCCCCTCCCTCGTGCCCTCACATCGTAGTAAATAAAGGGTTAATCAGTCAATGTCCCTCTGTACTGAATCACAACTACGCCTCCTTCGACTTCCCTCGACAAATGGCCACTAATGCACATGTCCAACGAGTGCCGCGCGCATTAGGCCCAACTAAAGAGGACCGAGCGTAGAGACGTCCAGCATCAGATACCAGACCAAAGATCTGTTTCAATCTAGGAAACCCTCTAGTGGCTGTCTGGTGTACAGCCACTGAAGGCACACTTTGTGCTGCAGTGTAGACATTGCAGTTTCTCAGAAACTGCAATGTTTTACATTGCAGCACTAAGTGCAATATGGACAGTGTCCATAGTGAGCTGAAGTGAGCTGAAGTGGTCTGGGTGCCTATAGTGTCCCTTTAATATAATGTAACAGCCATAAAGTTACACTTATTGTTTCACCTGCAAAAATAGCTAAATAAACCAAAACTCCAGGTGATTATTGCTAAACATTTGAGAAAACACACCTTTGTAGTTCTCATTAAAAAGCAGATTATTAAAAAGAAGAAAAAGAACATACAGAAGACATCTTTATATTATTGTTTCTAAAGATATTGTCTAGGGGAAGAATAAGTTCACATGGAGCATTAATTTGCAAGGTGTTTGCAGAAACTTTTGAGAACAAATAATTGTTCTTGTATACAGCTGTAGAGAAAAGGCAATTTAAATGAAACACATTTACCAGGTGGCAAAGAAAAACTTATTAGGTGCTTGATTAGAAAGTCTCTCTGGCTATCACTACTTCGATATGGGAGCTATCTTTAAAATTCTAAATTAGCACTTATTTGCCATATTCATTGAGCTTTTTTTTTTTTTTACTAAACCGTGAGTCGCGCTGTTTTAAAAAATTGAACGGTAAATGTAGGACAAAGTGATCAATTTGTAAAAGCTAAACTAGAGAGGTTTATTTCATCCCTTTGTAGTTATTTTGTAGTATGTCTTGTAATTTTCATTTTAATTCCATTACAATTCACTGTTTAGTAAATAAACCCCTCTGTTTATACTAATACAACAAAATGCCCTGTTTTCTCTTTTTATCATTTGCCAGAACCTCGATTGTTATCAATGCACACAACTGTAGAGGGAGCCTCCAATTATGCAGATTTGATTACAAATATAATGCATGCATCTATTAATTACACAGGAAATGAGATTGAAACAGGAAAAGAAAATATCAAGCTGGCTGCAAATCAGCTGGTATTTGTTTTTGTTTTTTTGTGTTTTTTTTCTTTCTATTTTCGCTTCTTATCGTTTTAAAAAGATAGCATTGAATGAGATCCGTTTTCTGTTAACGATGATCTTTTCTTCATTACTGTGTATAACCTTGGGTAGAATGTTCAACTGCTACTACCTCAGCAGGGTTGGTTCAGCAGTAGACACATGATAAATATAGTATATTTTTCTTGGAAAGACTAGAGTTATAAAAAGTAATGAATACAATAATACACTCTGTGGCCATTACGTGCATGTTTATCAAGCATCTTCAATTATCGTTAATATTAATCTGAAGCCGTTCCTTCTGTTCTTCTATTATGGCCTCCAGTCTGCTGAAAGATCTCCAATAGATTTTGAGATATTTCTCCAAGGATTTGGTTTTCATTCAGCCTTTAGTCCAAGGTTGGTAACCTTCGGCATCCCAGATGTTGTGGACTACATCTCCTATAAAGCAAAGGTTAGACTCAGGAACCGCACTCACTCCCAACGGCCACGGGTGCTCTGGAACAGGACCAGCAATCCCAACACGATAAGGCAATAAGAAAAAATCACAGGCACTCCAAATGTGAAAGCCGCAGGCAGATTTATTGCAACAAAATGCACAGCAACGTTTTGACCTAACAGGAGGTCTTTGTCAAGCTTGACAAAGACCTCCTGTTAGGTCGAAAAGTTGCTGTGCATTTTGTTGCAATAAATATGCCTGCGGCTTTCACATTTGGAGTGCTTGTGATTTTTTCTTATCTCCTATAATGCCAGATCCTGGTTAAAAATAAGAGTTACAGGTGTACACATAAGTGGTGAAGTGTTAATGTACAGAATCCAAAGACCTTAACGTGTTTTATACATGATGCAGTCCTGACTCAAAACAGAGCCTTATGTAGACCAGTCCATTTTCATCAGGGCCAATTTAATTAGCCATTTGTGTACATGGTGCAGTGCTGAAAAAGGTAAAGGCTTTCCTCAATTAATAAAAAATGAGAGCTCGGAATAGTTAGGACAGTTATTGTATGCTCTAGTATTAAGATTTTCCACACATATAATGTTGGTGCTAGCCAAAACTTTGGCACACAGACAATTTTTTATCCTCCTTTACCGTTGACACTAAGTAGTTGGACAGATTGTGGTCTCCTGACCTCTCACAAAGCCATAATTTAGCAATCAGACTTCTAAATCACGGTTCATTCTTCTCTATAATACACTTTCACTTTTCCAGGGAATAAACATAATAATTTCCCAGACAAATGGTATAATGCATAATTTCCATAGGCTTGTGTATGGCCACTAGGTCAAGAAAAAACATTTCTTGAAGTTCTTGAATGACAGTTCCTGTTCTAATGATGCTACATTAGATAGTTTGGACCTTAGTATTGAGTGTCGCTTGTCTGCACTCCACAATGTCAGTTTGTGAGCACATGCTCACGTCTCTGGGTAGTCTCACCTAAATCAGCTTTGCTGCAGGTAAGACAGATTTTTTTTTCCAACTTGTACGATATTAACAGATATATGAGGTAAATGAATGGAAATAGAACAAATGTAAAGGATTCAAAACATCTATGCTACATCAAGGATTTTATCTAGAATTGAATTGGGCCATATGTAAAAATGCTCTCATCTATATTTTGTTTATATATATATATATATATATATATATATATATATATATATATATAGAGAGAGAGAGAGAGAGAGAGAGAGAGAGAGAGAGATTTAACCTCTTAAGTACAGGGTCAAATATAGCATGTTACATTTTTCAGTTTTTTCACATTGAAATTCATTGGTTATGTTGCATTTGACACCGTATGGTAGCCCAGGAAAGAGAATTACCCCCATAATGGCATACCATTTGCAATAATACACATCCCAAGGTATTGCAAATGGGGTATGTGCAGTTTATTTTAGTAGCCACTTAGTCACAAACACTGGCCAAAGTCAGCATTAATATTTTTTTTCTGTTAAAAATGCAAACAACTAATTTGAACTTTAGCCGGTGCTTGTGACTAAGTGGCAACTAAAAACACCTGGACATACCCCATTTGCAATACCTTGGTTTGTCTACTTTTGCAAATGGTATGCCATCATGGGGGTAATTCTCATTCCTGGGCTACCATACGGTCTCAAAGGCAACGTAACCAATCTATCGAATTTCAATGTGAAAAAACTAAAACACAAGCCTTTTATTTGACTCTGTAACTTTTTAAAACACCATCAAACCTGTACATGGCAGGTACTGTTATACTCAGGAGACTTCGCTGAACATGAATATTAGTGTTTCAAAACTAAAAAACGTTTCACACAATTATATCGTCAGTGTAAGTGCCGTTTGTGTGTGAAAAATGCAAAAAAACGTCACTTTCACTGATGATATCATCTTTGTAATACATTTTACTGTTTTGAAACACTAATTTTTGTGTTCAGCAAAGTCTTGCGAGTAAAACAGTACCCCCATGTACAGGTTTTATGGTGTCTTGGAATGTTACAGGATTAAATATAGTGCTAGCAAATTAATTTCTCTGGACTTTGTGCCTGGGTTATCAGGCAGGTCCCGCATATTGTAATTAATAAAACTACTTAATTATGTAAAAATATTACATACATATATATGAAGAATTAAAAGATATATGTTTATATACGTATATATATATATATATATATATATATATATATATATATGAATATATATATATATATATATATATATATATATACAGTTGCAAGAAAAAGTATGTGAACCCTTTGGAATGATATGGATTTCTGCACAAATTGGTCATAAAATGTGATCTGATCATCATCTACGTCACAACAATAGACAATCTGTCAGGATCGGGACAGGGATCCAACACGCAGAGTACAAACAGTAGCCAGATACGTATACCGGAGCTTAGAATGGCCGGACTAACGTAAGTAGTACAGTATAGAATGGTCAAAGACAAGCCGAATCAAGGGTAACAGAGATAAGCAGAGTAAGGTAAACAAGCCGGGTCAAAACCAAAAGGGATAATAGAATACACAAGCACTGAGTGACTAGAACAAGCTAGAACCACGACAGGGCAATGAGCTAATGAACGAAGCTCTGTTAAATACCCTGTTCAGAGCAGTAACCACACCTCCAAGGCGTCCTGATTGGTCCTGCAGCAATTGAGTGACAGGTCGTTCCGGAGGAGTGTCCTGATGACAACTTCCTGCCTAGATGCTGTAAAAGGCAGTCACTCCCTCGCGGCCGGCCTTGCATGACCGGATAGACCTTGGGGAAGGGAGCCATCAGGCCGTCTGGATGGAGGAACAGCTAAGTCTCTACCTCTTTCGGAGGTAGAGACCGCAGGTACCCTGACAGTACCCCCCCTCTCAGATACGCCCACCGGGCGGAATACACCAGGGCGAGAAGGGAATCGAGAGTGAAACGCCCTGCGGAGACGGGGAGCATGCACCTCCTCCTGAGGTACCCAACTTCTCTCCTCAGGACCATAACCCTTCCAATCGACCAGATATTGCAGTTTCCCCCGGGAGATTCGAGAATCAACGATGGAATTGACCTCATACTCCTCCTGACCCTCCACCTGAACTGAGCGGGGAGGGGCGATCGTGGAGGAGAACCTGTTACATATTAATGGTTTTAGCAAGGAAACATGAAATGAATTAGGAATGCGTAAGGCAATAGGCAACGCTAAACGATACGCAACTGGGTTAATTTGAGACAGGACCCTGTAAGGTCCAATATATCGAGGAGCAAACTTCATGGACGGCACTTTTAACCGAATGTTTCTAGTACTTAACCATACTCTATCGCCTGGAACAAACACCGGTGCTGCCCTTCTACGTTTGTCAGCGTGTTTTTTAACCAGCGTAGAATTGTGCAGAAGGATTTGTCGAGTTTGATCCCACAACTCTCTTAAATTGGCAACATGAACATCCACCGACGGTATCCCTTGAGAAGAAGACTCCGAAGGAAGGATGGAAGGATGAAAGCCATAATTCAAGAAAAAAGGGCTAGAATGCGTAGAATCACAAATGAGATTGTTATGTGCAAACTCCGCCCAAGGAATCAAACCGAACCAATCGTCCTGGTGTTCTGAAACGAAACAACGTAAATATTGTTCAACTTTTTGGTTAGTGCGTTCAGCAGCTCCATTGGACTGAGGATGATAGGCAGAGGAGAAATTCAATTTGATGCCTAGTTGGGAGCAGAATGATCTCCAAAAACGGGAAACAAATTGGGAGCCTCTGTCAGAGACAATTTGGGAAGGTATCCCATGCAAACGGAAAATCTCCCTGGCGAATATCTCCGCTAATTCGGGCGAAGATGGGAGTTTAGGTAAGGGAATGAAGTGAGCCATTTTAGTAAATCTGTCTACCACAGTGAGGATGACAGTCTGCTTTTTAGAGATAGGCAAATCAACAATGAAGTCCATTGCCAGACAGGACCAAGGCTTTTCAGGAACCTCTAAAGGGTGCAGAAATCCGCATGGAAGCGAATGGGGTAGCTTGGTCTTGGTACAAACTTCACATGCCCCGATGAATTCTTTAATATCCTTGCGTAAGTCAGGCCACCAAAAATCTTTAGAGACCAGCGCATAAGTCTTGCGGATGCCAGGATGCCCAGCCACCTTGCTGTTATGGAGACAGCGTAGCACCTCCAGTTGGAGAGCGGCAGGAACGAAGTGTCGATCCCCAGGAGTCTGTTTGGGTGCCAAATGCTGAAACTTCATGATCTCAGAAAGCAATGGAGAGTGAATCCTGAGATTTGTGTTCGCGATGATATTCCCCTTAGGAACTATGGAGGACAGAAGTGGTTCAGTTATAGTGGATGGTTCATATTGACGAGACAAAGCATCGGCTTTAGAGTTCTTAGAACCAGGTCTATACGTAAGTACATAATTAAAGTGAGTGAGGAACAAAGCCCAGCGAGCCTGCCTGGCGGACAAGCGCTTAGCCTCCCCAATATAAGACAAGTTCTTATGATCCGTTAGGATAGTAACAGGGTGTAGTGTCCCTTCCAGTAAATGTCTCCACTCCTTTAAAGCCTTAATGACCGCTAACAGTTCCCTCTCCCCGATGTCATATCTGCTCTCAGGCCCAGAAAATTTTTTAGAGAAGAAACCACAAGGGTGTAACGGTTTATCCACCCCTAACCTTTGAGACAGAACAGCCCCAACTCCTGTCTCAGAAGCATCGACCTCGAGCAAGAAAGGCAGAGTTGTATCAGGATGAACTAGAATGGGAGCTGAGGCAAAAAGTTCCTTGAGAGTCTTAAAAGCACCAAGAGCTTCCTCAGACCAGAACTTAGTATCAGCCCCTTGTTTCGTCATATTGGTAATAGGCGCAATGATAGAGGAGTAACCCTTAATGAAGCGCCTATAGTAGTTGGAAAAACCAATAAACCTTTGGATAGCCTTGAGTCCTTTGGGCAAAGGCCAGTCTAAAATAGATTGAAGTTTACCAGGATCCATTTTAAAACCTTCCCCAGAAATCACGTACCCAAGAAAGTCTACCTGAGACTGATCAAAACTGCACTTCTCCAATTTGCAGTATAGACCATGTTGCAGAAGTTTGTGTAACACCTTTCTGACCTGTCTATGGTGAGTCTCAATCTCCTTAGAGTGTATTAGTATGTCATCCAGGTAAACGATAACACAATCATGCTGAAACTCCCTAAGTACCTCATTAATCAACTCTTGAAATACTGCAGGAGCATTGCATAGTCCAAATGGCATAACAGTGTATTCGTAATGGCCATACCGGGTATTGAATGCCGTCATCCACTCGTGACCTTGCTGGATTCTCACCAAATTGTAAGCCCCTCTGAGATCTAACTTGGTGAAGATTTTGGAGCCCTTAAGACGATCAAATAACTCGGTAATCAGTGGGATGGGATAGGCATTTCTGACAGTTATTTTATTCAAGCCTCGGTAATCGATACAAGGTCTTTCTTTTTAATGAAGATCTTTCTTTTTAATGAAAAAGAACCCCGCCCCGGCCGGAGAAGAAGACCTCCTGATAAATCCCTTTTCTAAATTCTCCTGAATATACTCCTCTAGAACCGAGTTTTCCTGAACAGACAAAGGATATACATGGCCCCTCGGAGGCATAGTCCCGGGTAGAAGCTTAATTTTACAGTCAAATGACCTGTGTGGCGGCAAAGAATCGGCATTCTTCTTGTCAAACACTGCCCTTAAGTCTAGGTAAAGGTCTGGTATTTGTCTTTCTGTGGACTGAGTAGGATTCTCCTGTATGTTAATATTAGCTAATGGAGAAACCTTGCACAAACACCGATCCTGGCAGCCCTGACCCCACGAGAGTATCTCCCCTAACTCCCAATCAATCATAGGGTTATGTTCTTTCAACCATGGGTACCCCAGAACTATGGGAACGGAAGGAGACGAAATGAGCAGAAGAGATAAATTCTCCACGTGTAGGATACCAACATTTAACTCAATGGGTATGGTCTCACAAAAGATAACAGGGTCTAGTAGTGGTCTACCATCTATGGCCTCAACGGCCAAGGGTGTCTCCCTTAGCTGGGATGGGAAATTGTTTTTACTAGCAAAGGCTTGGTCGATAAAATTCTCAGCAGCACCGGAATCTATCAAAGCCATAGCCCTTACTACTTCCCTCCCGCAAGTTAAGGAAACTGGTAGCAGAAGCCTGTGATCTTTATAATTAGGAGTAGAGGACAAAATAGAAACACCCAAGGCCTGTCCTCTAGAGAGACGTAGGTGCGAGCGTTTCCCGGGCGGTTAGAACAGTTTGAGAGTAAATGACCTTTAGCTCCACAATACATACACAAACCCTCTCTTCTCCTGTACTGTCTTTCCTCCTCAGAGAGGCGGGTATACCCTATCTGCATAGGTTCAGGAAGCAAAGATACCGTGGAGTCAGGACTTGGAAAAGCGGGGGCTAACCTAAAAGAAGGTCTCCGGTTCCTCTCTCGAGTGTTCTGTCTCTCTCTTAAACGTTCATCTATAGGAGAGATGAACGAAATTAAATCCTCTAAATTCTCAGGGAGTTCTCTGGTAGCAACCTCATCAAGGATTACTTCAGATAAGCCATTCAAAAATACATCCATATACGCCTGCTCATTCCACTTGACCTCTGACGCCAGAGACCTGAACTCTAGTGCATAATCCACCAGTGTTCGGTTCTCCTGTTTCAGACGCAACAGTAATCTGGCTGCATTAACCTTTCTACCTGGAGGGTCAAATGTTCTTCTAAAAGCAGCTACAAAGGCGTTATAGTTATAAGCTAATGGGTTATCGTTCTCCCATAATGGGTTGGCCCATCTCAGAGCTTTCTCAATAAGTAGGGTGATAATAAATCCTACCTTTGCCCTATCTGTAGGATAAGAGCGAGGTTGCAATTCAAAATGGATACTAATTTGGTTTAAGAAACCACGACACTTCTCAGGAGCCCCACCATAGCGTACTGGGGGGGTAATGCGAGAAGAAGCACCCACTGTGGCTACCTCTAGACCTGAACCGACAGGAGAAACAGGGGTATTACGTATCTCCTCTGGTGGGTTATTGGCACGAGATAATAGAGCCTGTAGCGCAAGCGCCATCTGATCCATTCTGTGATCCATGGCTTCAAACCTAGGATCAGGAGAAGCAAGCTGACTGTTTGTACTTGCAGGATCCATTGTCCCTGTCGTAATGTCAGGATCGGGACAGGGATCCAACACGCAGAGTACAAACAGTAGCCAGATACGTATACCGGAGCTTAGAATGGCCGGACTAACGTAAGTAGTACAGTATAGAATGGTCAAAGACAAGCCGAATCAAGGGTAACAGAGATAAGCAGAGTAAGGTAAACAAGCCGGGTCAAAACCAAAAGGGATAATAGAATACACAAGCACTGAGTGACTAGAACAAGCTAGAACCACGACAGGGCAATGAGCTAATGAACGAAGCTCTGTTAAATACCCTGTTCAGAGCAGTAACCACGCCTCCAAGGCGTCCTGATTGGTCCTGCAGCAATTGAGTGACAGGTCGTTCCGGAGGAGTGTCCTGATGACAACTTCCTGCCTAGATGCTGTAAAAGGCAGTCACTCCCTCGCGGCCGGCCTTGCATGACCGGATAGACTTTGGGGAAGGGAGCCATCAGGCCGTCTGGATGGAGGAACAGCTAAGTCTCTACCTCTTTCGGAGGTAGAGACCGCAGGTACCCTGACACAATCACAGTCTGCTTAAACTAATAACACACAAAGAATGAAATGTTGCCATGTTTTTATTGAACACACCATGTAAACATTCACAGTGCAGGTGGAAAAAGTATGTGAACCCCTAGACTAATGACATCTCCAAGAGCTAATTGGAGTGAGATGTCAGCCAACTGGAGTCCAATCAATTAGATGAGATTGGAGGTGTTGGTTACAGCTGCCCTGCCGTATAAAAAACACACACCAGTTCTGGGTTTGCTTTTCACAAGGTGAGCTGGTAAGTACCCTGGATGGCATGGAGGTGCTATGACGCCCACCAGCGTTTAGAGCCGGGTCCCCAAGGACAGCCTAGCACGCCCACCGTCCTTAAGGGGTTAAACAAAACATAGATATATAGAAATTTGATTCTTTTATTTTAATTTCTTAATGGAAGAACACGAACTCTCATAGCACTAGCTCTCATAGTAGCATGTTCTACACACAAAGACATTTCTTGAGCTTGGAAGTCTGTAAAAAAAATAAGAATAGAGATTTATAAGGTTTAGCTTGTATAAGAAAAAAATCACTGCGGGATTGTGAATTGTCTTGTTTACAAGCAAAACAATGAAACAGTGTAATATCTAGCATATTCCCACAACACACACTTGCCTTAGTTGTTACAATATGTCTATCATTATTTGAGGCCATGCTGTTTCTAGATTTTTCACGCATGAAGTCTGTAAATGTACCATTACAGCACTGTAGCAGACATCGAATTATCAATACGAAAGGTCAAAAAAATAATAACCAAACAGAGCAAAAAATGTAGATGATGAAATTGTTAGACAATAAGATCAATATCAAAATGTTGAAATGGACACGCATCCGTGCTAGCAAAGTGACTTCTATTAGCAGCAGCTGGTATAATATATGTGTCTTTAAACTTTTGGTCAATTTTACACAGTTACAGATGTTTTGTCATCGTTAATATTTTTTTTTGTGGGTTTGTGTTTTTTTTTCACTAACGGTAGAATTTCTCATTTGTAAAATGTTTATTGATTTTCTTCACATTTCTGGGGAACAAAAAACACTTCTCAAATTGCTAGTCTTATAGCAGACGAATATGAGTAATTTTCTCAGTTATTATACAGCTTCCAAAGCACCGACACAATGATATTAACCTAAATTAAATCTCATCTTTTGTGCATCCAGGTCATAAACCAATTACATAAATAAATATAAAAAACTCAGCATGAGACTAAGCCTGTCTAGCTCTCTATTTGTTCCTTCACTGAACTGACAACAGATATAGACAATATTGTAATATGCCATAAAATAATCCTATATATGTATTATAGTTTATTTAGGTTTGTATCTGTTTCAGATTTGTTAATATACATCATTGTTAACATCTTAATCAATCTTTTGCAATTGTTTGCTATGGTATGGGCACAATAAGTACAGCACAGTAATTAGGTAATGGATTTACCTCCTGTAAAAATGCTCACATCAGGCCTTAATTACTAGACCCAAGTGCAACACTACCAGTTATCTACTCCATGGACATAACCTAGAAAGAAAATAATATTGTGGACACGTGTGAGCTTTCAATGAGGGGAAGTGGTTACCCCGCCCCACCAGAAGGCCACAAGCATTCAAGAGGTGAAGGCTGTGTTATTACTGCACAATTCTTCAAATTAATAAAATCAGGTGCGGGACAATAATTGCACAGGATCTTTCCAAGCCTAACACTGTGTGGGTTTGTACTTAGGCATGTAGACCACAATCTCTGTGCTTTCCAAGTCTGTTCTGGTCCACCAAGATGTTCCCTGAGAGACTGTGTATCTAAGTCTAACACCATTGCCATTTAATAATGAGCATCTATGAGGTCCATGGTGATGATTTCAAATGACTGCAAGTGAGATAAGACGTTTCTCAAAAGACACATCACATGTGTTGAAGAATGTGAATGTTTCCTTATGCTTTGCATGTCATACTGATATAGATTGCTGGGGTATATGATGTCACACAATCACACTTTCAGCAACCTCGCATATCACATGCTCAATGAGAAGGCTCATTACCTGAATCCACTCAAAGATAATAGTTTCCTGTTCAGAAACTAGAAAGAGGATTTGCTGGAAGCCTTGATCATTGAACAGGTCAGACAAACACAATTAAATAAAATAGATGCAGATCAAGCATGCTATTGACATTAAATAGTCAGTCTAATAGCAAACCCACTTCAGTTGAATAAAGTGGTTTAGGAGCACAGATCAAGCCCTTGTAGTCTCACTGCTCAATTATCTGCTATGTAGGAGTTAAATTGCTTTCTGAAGCACTAAAAACACATTCCCTAGACTCCCTACATATATCCTGAAAAGATATATCCATTTTGACCATATCTTTCTATTGAGCGCCTGTGAAGTGCTTATGATAGAAATTGAGTGGCAGGTTCCTTCTCATCTTTTTGCGCAGAGCTATGAATTAGGTACAGCTAGTATGTAGCATTGCTCCCTACCAGCAGCCTCCTGTGTGAGATGAGTTAAATATCTAATTGAAAGACTGAGGAAACGTCTGCAGAGTTGGAAACCTTTGTAGCACATCATTACTGTATTTTCTTTATTTTTATTTATAAATGTTACTTTTTTTAATAATATCTTATTTCATCAATTTCTTTTAAAATGTCATATGTATCTGATGAATATTCATAAATTGTTATTCAAGTAAGTATTCATAATATTTTGCATTATGCTCTCCATGCCAACAATTCTTGAATTGTACTGGGCAAAGGGGGATAAATCAGAAAAGGTAGGATTTTAGGCAGTAAGAACGCAATTAAAACAATAAAAACACAAAACAGATGAATGCATATTTTAGGTGAAAATGCATTTTGCCTACTTGTATTCCCTTTAATACATAAACACTTTACATAAACACAATGTAAATGCATGGGGGTGAGGGGAGGGGGGCAAATCCTCTTTCAGCAAGAATTTGTTTAAAGCGGTACTATCTGTCAGGATTACTAAGTGATCCAGCACGTAGAATTGTATCACACCTAGGACTAAAAAGTAACGTCTTACCGGGCCTTAAAATGGCTGGCCTAAAGTACCAAAGAATAGTCAGGATACTTGCTGAGGTCAGGGGGCACAGAATGGGACACAACAATAAGGGAAAGCCAGAAGTCAGGGATACCAGAATACAGGGAATTCAAACAAAGCCAAAGTAAAAAAAACAGAAATAAACGCTAAGGAAGACACTCTTGGACAACCACTAGGGAAACCACGACAGGGTAATGAGGAAATGTAAATATGAGTTTAAATAAGGGCTCTACAGTTCTTATTGGCCGAAAATGGCCTTTGACCCCAAAATGTGCATGACCTCACATGCACGCCGACGTCATCATTAACGTGGGTGGACGTGGGGGTATAATTTGGCATCCGGCATTCATCAACATGTTGCAAGAGTCAGCTATACAGACGCATGCCCGCTGGGCGCAAATACCGGAAGGTGAGGAGGAATATGTTACACTATCACCACTACCGAAAAATTTGTATTTCATAGAGATAGAATCTTTATACAATACTCATATCAACTGTGTTGGAATTTAAAGGAAATTCCAACCCTGTCAACCTATAGACAGAGACCTCAATGTTGCACTCTCATGCATGAGTTGAAGAAAACTCCCTGGGTAAAGCAGGCAATGCCCACAAGGGACAGGTTCAGGTAAACAAATCTCACCTTTGATGTACCCCCTGCCACCAGACCCCCAGCAACAATTGTCACCGTTGGAAGTCTTGAAAATTCTACAAAGTCACCAGACAATGACAGTGACACTTTAAATACATGACACTAATTGGTAACTGCTTTTTTATTTAGAAAAAAAATCAGTTGTAACATTATGCTTTGATTTTACTTAATCCATCCATCTCTTCTATGTAAGACAGGTGCATCTATCACCAACTGTGTCTGATGAATTCACAAATGCACATTCACACTCGTTTTAGTATATAAAATGGTTTGCACTACATATAGGTGAAAAATAATATATCATACAGTGATTCAGCCACAGTAGGGCTACTTTCACAGCCAATTTTCATTTATGACAAATATCCAGTTCTTTCTTTTTATGTTACTAAGAGAAGCTCGACAGTTTATACGCATTAAGAGGATAATTTTTTACCTGCTAAAATACACTTAAAGAAACAAACGATTTTTTATAAGGCAACGTTGACATCTTAACAAAATAAGCTGGTTTGATTTACTATCCGCGAAAATAGAAGAAATAGTTGATGGGTCATCAGTGTCAAAGCCTTCGTAGAATGTTATATTTGCATCATAGGTATGGTTAGGACACAATTCTAAAATAGTTTTGCATGTCATGCTTGCAATTCAGAAGACTTGTAGGCATGAGCTATTACATCCAGCATATGTATTTTTCTTGGATTAAGTGCTAGGTTAGTCCTAAACAAATATAATGAGAGATTTACTGAAAAAAAAAATGAAAAAAAAAAAAAAACTAAAAACTTTTGTAAGAGTAAAAAATAAAAACTTATAGGACATCCCTGGGATTAGTTATCATTGTGCTAGAGGATGTGGGAGCAGCTTTTCCTTCATTACTCATCATCCTACAGAACAGGGAGTAGAAAAAAGGGATTACATAAATGACTGATGTCTTCCAGATATTCCTTGTCCCCATGCTCATTAAGTGGAGGAAAATGAGGGGCAATTGCCAGGCCAGACCTCATTGATCTTGGTATCTGGGGGACCCCATATTGGTTATTTCTTTGAAATCCCTGACCAGGTCGGGAAACTGCTCAACTGTCTGGTAAATGCTGGTGTCTCACAGACCTCCTTTATGTGTGATTTGTGTTTTTGTTTTGTTTTATTGTTTTGTTTTCACTTTCTAGGCCCTTTCAGTAGTACCACAGACGAGAGCAGGTACGGTTAATTTGACTAATGCCAAATTACATAACCTGACTGATGGAATTCATTTACTGGGACTACAAATATGGTTAGCCCTTTAACTTAAAAAAAATAAAAATATGAATGAATTTATCACTCAGTTTCTGAGTAAGCTAAAATTTTAAATTGGTGCTTACAGTACACAGCCGTATCAATAATCTTCTTCGAACATTAATGTTGTCAGTACAACCAGCCCTTTTAGTCAAAGCACTTAATTTTGATACTCATCAGTACAGAAAAACAAAAATATCACTAAAATCAACAATATTTTCCAACCTTAAAGGAGTTCTTAACCATTTATCTGAACTCAAACACAAAAAAGAAGTAGGTGGCCAGTAGTTTGAATTATTGGTGAAACATAACTTTCAACACTTAAATTTTAATGGATTTAGTACAAATGAAAAAAAAAATTGTGATATACAAAGGGTAATAATTCCTTAAAGAAAGTATCTAAAAAGCCAATCTAGGAAATATATCGATAATATCTCAATGTGAACATATAGAATATAGAACCTACACATATCAGCTTGACTTTAAATATGTTACAGTTGTCCCTGTCTATTTTAGGTCTAAGTCAATATGTACACTCTTGTTCCCTTTGGATGTAATAAAAATAATGGTCAAGCCATAAAAAGATACAATCAAGTATCTGAATTGTTGTTTACAGGCAAGTATAATAACCCTATAGGCCATATTATGTATTTAGGTAGAGCAAAAACAAAAACAGGGTGCAAGAGAATACTGAGAACGGACAACAGCTCAAGTTGCTTGCTCTCGGATCTCAAGCTAGTTTAGCTCATCTTGTGCCATTACAAAGAGAAACCTCCTGAACCAGAACAAAAATGTAGGCCAGCCCACTCTGCATGAGGGATACAGCAACCCCAGATGATCATTTCAGTCTTCTTAGGCCTTGTCAGTGAGATATATCCGATACCCCTATAGGCACCATGAGCAAGGGGTCCACATTTGGATAACCTTTAACCCCTTAAGGACACATGACATGTGGGACATGTCATGGTTCCCTTTTATTCCAGAAGTTTGGTCCTTAAGGCGTTAAACTTAGGGAGAGAAAAAAAACAAAAAACATGTGCAATAGAATAATGAGAATGGACAACAGCTCAAGTAGCTTGCCCTTCAGTGGGCCCCTGCTCAGATCTCAAGCTGGTTTTAGCTCATCTTGTGCCATTACAAAGATAACCTAGGACATATATTTAATTTTACCTACAGACTAGAGGAATAAATGAAAGTCATCAGTGTCTTGAGTGATGGGAAAATAAACTGCCAGAAACTCCAGTCCAGTATTAGAAGGAACAAATCGAATCCAACCTCCTTCAGGCTATATCAGTCTAATTTGTTGCTAAGTGTAACTTGACTCATTTACTAGACTATTTCAGTAGATAAATCAAAAATGGTTTAGTTCATCAGCTATCTATCAATATAAAACTTCACCGCAATGTACACAACAATGGCATGGCTATCACAGACCTTTGTAACTGGATTCCGAATTCTAACGATCTAATGTTATGATCAAAGTGCCACCACATGCCAAAAAGGCTTAGAACTCAACAGGCATTCCCTCTGAATGGGCTTGTCAGGAACGCAACCTTTTATCTAAGCTCAGTTTGCTCAACTCATTTCGAACTGCTTGCATTTTGACAAGTGAGATGATGAATTCTCACACTCCTTGAAGCCCATCAGAATCTACATGCACAGGTTCTCTCATTTTCTTCTATGAAAGAAGCTCCCGTCTATGGGTGTGTTAGGTTCATCACTATTTTATATAGTTTCCATAGAGAGTTTTGAAAGAATGTTACAAATGAAAAAATATGCTGTCAATATAGACTACTGTATTCCTTCCTTTAGGTGTTTTACCACTTTCCATTTGAAATTGGAGACAACATGGTCCAGATACATTAAGAGAGCTTTATCCTTCTTCCCCACAAAAAAGCATTGTTCACTGTATTTGTCTATATTACAAAGTGCCCATAGACGTTTGTTTCCTTATCCACTTAGGGTCCCTCTCTCGATCCTTTGTCTGTATAGCCTGACATCTCTTGTTTTTCTTTTTGGACTACTAGATACTAGATGTTCTTTGTCATACATTATTATGATTCTTGACACTTTTCTGTGTCTGTATATGTATTATGTCCATATACACTGTTATAATTCTCTAGGGAGTGATTTGGGGATGCTAAATGTCCTACTTAAAATGTTTTTGCAGGACCAGCATTAGTTCCTAAATTGTATGGGTGTTATTGCCTTTATATTATTCTTTGACCTATACCGCTCTATTTATATTATGAATCTGCATAAAAATGTATAATCTGTTTTTATACTTTACACATGCCTGGGTTCTGCACTATCATGAAATTAATTCTGCCTCTTTTTGAGAGATTCTTGCTTATTTTGTATGTTCCTTATACCACACCAGTTGCCTAGCAATGGGTGCTCAGCAACCAGGTTGGAAGGAGCTATGCCACAAGGAAAATGTGACATCTCTGACATTGTGGGCATTGTCTTTGACTGTATTTTTCTGGGAAAGGGCTTGTTCGATGAGTGGAGGATTGACACTTTTCGAGAGCATGTTAAATTGAGAATGGGTATTAAGACCCAAAATATTTGCATGCTTTATGTTCCTCAATTAACCCCTTAAGACCGCAGCCAAATGTACAAGTTGTGATCCAAAAAAACGTAAACAAAACCTGGCATTTGCGTTATATGTCTGTCCAACCATAATTCACCTCTTTCATATTAAATGCACCCCCCCTTATTAAATATCATTTTATTCAGGGGAAACGGGGCTTTCGTTTAACATCAAATATTTAGGTATGGAACATAATTTAATATGAAAAAAATATTTAAAAAATGGGAGAAAATAAGAATTTTTAAAAAAATTTTAGTTCGACGTGACATTTTAACTGTCAATGTCATAATACTGTTTGCTTTTACTGCAATACAATACACATATTTGTATTCAGCGATGTCTCGCGTGTAAAACAGTACCCCCTATGTACAGGTTTTATGGTGTTTTGGGAAGTTACAGGGTCAAATATAGCGTGTTACATATTTCAGTTTTTTTACATTGAAATTCACCAGATTGGTTACGTTGCCTTTGAGACCATATGGTAGCCCAGAAATAAGAATTACCCCCATGATGGCATACCATTTGCAAAAGTAGACAACCTAAGGTATTGCAAATTGAGTATGTCCAGTCTTTTTTAGTAGCCACTTGGTCACAAACACTGGCCAAAGTTAGTGTTAATATTTGAAAATGCAAAAAACGAATTTGAACGCAAATTTTGGCCAGTGTTTGTGACTAAGTGGCTACTAAAAAAACTGAACATACCCTATTTGCAATACCCTGGGTTGTCTACTATTGCAAATGGTATGCCATCATGGGGATAATTTTCATTCCTGGGCTACCATACGGTCTCAAAGGCAACCTGGCGAATTTTAATGTGAAAAAACTGAAACGCAAACCTTATATTTGACTCTGTAACTTTTGAAAACACCATAAAACCTGTACATGAGGGGTACTGTTATACTCAGGAGACTTCGCTGAACACAAATATTAGTGTTTCAAAACAGTAAAACGTATCACAACAATTATATCGTCAGTGTAAGTGCCATTTGTGTGTGAAAAATGCAAAAAATGTCACTGTCACTGACGATATCGTCGTTGTAATATATTTTACTGTTTTGAAACACTAATATTTGTGTTCAGCGAAGTCTTCCGAGTAAAACAGTACCCCCCATGTACAGGTTTCATGGTGTCTTGGAAAGTTACAGAGTTAAATATAGTGCTAGACAATGTAATTCCCTGAACTTTTGGCCTGGGTTGGCAGGCAGGTCCTGCAAATTGTAATTAATAAAATGACCTAATTATGTAAAATTATTACATAAATATATGCGTAGAATTATTATATATATATATGTGTGTATATATATATGTGTGTATATATATGTATATAATTTTTTTTAATTATTTTTATTTATATATAGGTATATACATAGTGATATATACGTATATACTTATGTATATAGATATATATATTATTTCGTTCTACATGTATTTTGATATCAATATATATATATATTTTTAAAATACAGTTAGAACGAAATTACGCATGTTTATATATTTTTTATCTATTTTTTTTTATTATTTTTTTATTATTTTTTTATTTATTTTTTTAACGTATTTATATATTTATTTATTTTTTATTATATATAAATATATATATAATGAAAATTATATATATATTTAATCAATATCATTGTACGTGTATTTTGATATTAATATATATATATATATAATTATGTATATATTAATATTAAAATACACGTAGACAGTGTATGCATATTTATGTGTATGTGTGTATATGTGTGTATATATATACTTAGATCATATATATAATAAATATATATATGATCTAAGTATATATAATTTATTTTTACACTGTTTTAACATTTTTTATTTTTTTTTCAGACAGCAGGGGGAGTACCTGTCATTACAGGCACTCCCCCTGCTGGCAATGCCTTGGACGGCTATGCCGTCCATGTGATCGCGGGGTCCTCGCAAGGACCTCGCGATCACATGGCCCTGGGCGGCTGAAGAGGACGCAGGGGGACTCCCTGGGCTCCCAGGTAAGTCCCCCATACCGCGATCGCCGGCGTGGGATCGCCGGCGACCGGGTAAGTACATAAGATCGCAGGACGTACTATGCCGTCCTGCGGCTTTTAGAGCCACCAAAATAAGGACGGCATAGTACGTCCTGCGGTCTTAAGGGGTTAATGTTAATGTTAATATAGCTTGTAGTGCTTTTTCCTTACTTTTCTTACTGCCACAAATATGCAGGAGGCATCATACAAGAAAATCCAGGGTGATTAATTAATTGATGCGCCATCAGCTATATGCTTGCTAGATTCTATACATAAGACATAAGGAGCTCCCTTTAACCCCTTAAGGACCAAACTTCTGGAATAAAAGGGAATCATGACATGTCACACATGTCATGTGTCCTTAAGGGGTTAAAGTCTTAGAATTCCACAAAGTATATATTATAATTATACATGCTTGAAGCAGGCTCATACATCCAACATGTTTTGGGGATTATAGAGTTCCCATAATCAGTAATGAGATTCCTGCATATCTCAAACAAAACATGCTATTTTAGTATTCCTAAAACATCAGATAAAATGTTTATTATATGATGAAACCTTTATTTGCTTGTGAAATCCACATGCAGCTCATCGTCTATTGTCAAGAATCAACATGAAAAAAACCTGAAAGTTCAATTTATATACAACGTAATTTATAGCACAAGATATCAAAATGCAACAAAGTAAAACCGTAGGCCAATTGCTTTAAGTTTAAAGAACGATATTTGTTTTCTTAATTTTATCAAACAGGACATTATACAGAGCTCAGTATACCATCTATCAAACCACGCATATTGATGAATATTCTACTCTATGGACATTTCACTTAATTTTCGAGTTCCTTGAAAAGCTGCTAGAAGTTTCTAGATAATTAGATTCTTTGGATTTCCATAGAATTTAAATGTATTTGAAATATACCATTCGTCACCAGGTAAAACCTTTCAACAATGGCACTCCCCGTCAGCAATAGCTCTAGAGAATTTAACACTGATTGATGGCAGGTCAACCGGAATTGGCTGGCAGAATTTCCAATTTTCTTTTGGGAAATTGCTCATTTCTCGAAGTCTATTCCTATTTTTACAAGTGGACAGCAGGCTGAGATTATACATTACTATGTGTCCAACTATAAAATTGTGATGGATGGATTCTGCAGCTAAAGAAAGAGTTAAATGTTTAATTTAGATTTCGAGACTCAAAAAAAAAGGAAATGTTACATTTTAACATGCTGATTTTTTTTCATTTATTCAAATAGTTAAAATAATTAAAAATAAATAAATGGAATAAAAAATACGTTCTTAGCTTCAGGGGACAGAGCGTCGGCTGAATTTGCAGCTAATAAAATCACACATATCAATCAAACACACTGATGACTGATTTTTCAAAAAATTATTCTTCAAAGTAAGATGAAAAATATTTGAATCACAAGAATCCCGACTGAATACAGTGGAGCAACAAATCTCTGCCCTGCAAAAGACACAAAGACAGCATCAAGATAATTTGGGGGCGCTGGAGGACAGGAGGTGCTGGAAGAATCTTAAAATCCGAGGCCTACCTGAAGCGGTAGAGACTGCAGAGCTGCCGCACTTATTTTGCAGATTGCTCACCATGCTCTTTATGGCCAAACAGGCCAAAGGGATGCCACTGGACAGTTGCTTTTGCATCTCCAGACCGCAAACCGGCACACCAGAAAAAGGGAACGATGTCATTATAAGATTTCAACACGGCCGAGATCGCCAGACATTCATGGCGGCCGTACGCAATAAGTCACCCTTCCACTTTGAGGGCCACTCTTTAACCTTGTACCCAGACCTGTCTAAGGCCACCACGGACTGGAGACGGTCTCTGCGACCCCTGACTACAGAACTCTTGGCACACAACATACCCTATCGCTGGAGCGCACCCAAAGCTCTAATTATAACCAGAGACACTGGTCATCTGAAACTACATGAAGCTACCGAAATACCTGATATCCTGCAGCAGCTCGCATTGGGAAGGCAGACACCAGGCCCAGCGGAACCTAACAAGCCAAAGACGACTACAACCTGGAATTCTGCCACAGCGCAACCCTTTGTACCAGCAGCCCAGAGGGGAGAAAAAGCATCTGCATCGGTGCCATGAACTCTCTAACATCATCAACATTAAGGACTTAAGTCTTCCTAAGTTATGTTATACGTTTGCATTTTTGAGTTTGAATGTTGCCCACTACTTTAGGCATATTTGCATGCCCTCTCTATTGATGCGTGCGTGTAACGCACTCGTTTTTACTTGTTCTCCCCCCCCCCCGTCCCCCTTTATAATCCCTGGAGAAATCGGCCGGTATAACCCAGGTGTATATGCAAGGGGACGTCAGCCTCTCTAACACGCTCCTGGTTCAACAACCTAGACTCCACCAAGCGACCAGAGCGGCTGCACCCTGACCCATAGGTACTCGGAGTATACTCACCCTGCATCACTTAAGCAGGTGCTGCACGTTAGACATCTCACTGTTTTCAACATGTAACAATAATAACCTTAACAATTTCCTATAAAAAAAAGAATGTGCTACCTTACTGATGCCAACAACTGCATACCTTTGTTTGGCAGAAAATACTTGCACTAGCTGTTGTGGCTAAGCAAGAATGGATGTACCAACAATGCACAAACAAAATAAAGAATTAAAAAAATATATATATATATATATATTTGAATCAATTTATTTGTTTATTCATTTTCTTAGCATTGCTGGTCTTCGTGTTACATACATATTGTATACTATATATATATATATTTCTAGACTGACACTTTAAAGATTTGGAGATTATTTACAAAGTATAAATTGTATGACATTTACAGAGAGAAGAAATATTGTCAACTGGAAGTTAAGTGCTTAAAAGCTACGGAAAGTTGCACAGTCCTAGATGTTTTTTGGTTTTTTTTTTTTTAATTCTTTATTTTTGAAAGTGCATTGATAATTACAAGTTTCAATACTGCCAAAAGATGTTACAGTTGTTGATAGTAGGTGACATTTTAGTGACAGGTACAAGATGCATCGCACTTTTTTTGTTTTTTTTTCTAGAGATTCAAGAGCAAGCATAGACAGGCGTATCAAGATAAAAATAACAGTCAGGCTATACATGCTGCCTAAAACAATTTAGCTTGAGGTCATATTACTGGTTGGGGTAAGTCGCTTTAACCAAGTAGCTATGTAAATCCTACCCTTATATAATTACATACAGGCTGAGCAATACAAGCCAGGGCTGGCATGAGAAAACAAAATAAAATCAATTTAAACAATGTTAATTATGCTTTGCCACAGGCTAGGTCTACACTCAGAGTAACTCTTGTTAGGAATAGTTGCAGGTTGTTGTAGCTACAGGTTTAAACGTGCAGCGGTAGTTAAGCACTAGGTTATGACTAAAGTGCTAGATTATGACTAAAGGGGGTGCTACACTAAGTGATCTGGTCATACAGTATTAAGGTACAGACTTTTCTATTCGTTCTTGAGTTGAGTATGTATGGGGGTGCATGCTTAAAGGTACTTAACATTGGTATGTTAATAACAGGAGAGACAACAATCATACATATTAGCCAGATAGGAGCACTCCGTGATGGTTCTTGCCGGTATTAGACCTGAAGGGTTGCAGAGGGGACTGGTTTGCGTCCATTGGTGCTAGGGAGGGATAAAGGTAAGTAGCTCGTTACCAGGTTGTGGGCACCGCAACTCTTGCCTGTATGTATAGTGTCCTGGTGGGCCGTTTAGCCGATGCCTATTGGTGGGAGGCCGCCGCAGCTTGTTTGCCAAAGTCCAGTGAGCTTTATGCACAGGACCCTACGGTTCTGGGTGCCTAATCCACTCCTCCTCTCCACCGGGAACCAGTGATTAGAGGACGGGGTAAAGTTGCAATTGCTTTCCTGTTTTGCAGGTGTTGCTTCAGTGGCTTGTTGTTGTGTGATGGGTCTTTGGGTAGGCATTTATATGCGTTTGTCAGTCTTTTGTGCCTGGTGTTAGATCGGATCAATTTTCTGTGCTTTTCCTTGTGTGTCTGCTGGTGCAGAGAATCCCCTTTCCTCTTGTGTGGGGAGCGGTACAAGGCTCTCCGATCGCTTTTTGGAGGCAGTCTCTGATGACGGCGCGCAGCGGTTGAACGCCCGCAGGGGTGTTGTGTTGCTGCTTTACTCCTGGTGGGTATCTGCCCGGGTGGACGTGTGCGGTTGGTTGTTGCTAGGCTTGGAGTCGTCTTGCCCAGTCGGGGCCTCTGCAACGCCTCTGCACGCCGTCTCCGAGCCTCCTGCGCTGTCTGAGCCGCCAGTGCTGCCATTCTCAAGCGGGCCTCCCATTTCGCCCAGAAGTGCTCAAAAGCGGCATCCAGTGTATCCGCGGACGCCAGAGGTGAGTGGGTCGGATGCCATTGGCTCTGCAGGACCGGGACCTGTGTAGTGCTGTCGGCCATTTTGCTTGGGCCTCGTGGCGTCCGTCAGTCGGGGCTGCGTCTTGGAGCGTCCTGAGGGTGAGCGCTCTGTGTAGATAAGCAGACCGGGATAACCCCCGCCGGTCTAGAGAGGGGGGAACAGGGCTGTGTTGCAAGCTTGGGAGGGCACTAGGTCGCACAGAGCGGAGGATCGGCCGCCTCACCCATCCGGCGATGCTGCTAGGCCTCACTCCCGTCACCTTCGATAGGTGCTCCGTGCACCCGCGGGCGGCAGACCCGGGGCACTTCGGCTGGTTCCTGAGGTAGGTGCAACTTAGTTCAGGCATTTGTAGGGGTCCCGGCTGGCTGGTGTGCGGTAACTCAGTCTGGAAGGAACTATTGAGCTCGGAGCTCACACGAGGCACGTCCAGCCGCCATGAAGCCCAGGCCCCACCCTAGAAGTTTGAGAAAGATCAAAAAAGCTCAAATAGTGATTTTACAAAGAAGTAATCCTTTCAGAGGGTGACATGTTGCATGTTGCCCTAGTTCCAAGTTTTAGCTCGGAAAATAAATTGGGATTTATCTGGTGTTTATATTTTTGCTTAGATGTTTATCCATTGTGGATAAACACTGACATCAACATTATAATAATAACTAGTAATAAAAGATGTTATTATTATCCAACTGATGGTACTCATTTATACTCAGATGATGGTACTCAGATATGGAAGAAATGACAGATAGTATCTGAGACATCTTTACTGCCCATAACAGGGTTTGGTACTGCTGGGCAAACATCTCCTCTATGGCCTCTTAGTGGTCTTTCCTTCGTGCCCTTTCTGCATGTTTGACATTATTCTTCATTCATATATTTTTATTCTTGTTGACAATTATTCCCCACCCCCTTACACTCTACTACCTTTTTGTCCCCACCTCTTTTCCCTAGTGTGTCTTTTTCCTGAGTTTTTTCTTGCTTTAAGTCTTCTGTTAGCTTGTTCGATATTTGTTACTCTATGAATATATATTACCTTCTTCATTATGTCTCCTCCTTTGGATCCCTATCTTATATTCTCATCCCCTTTTGGCTCTCAGTAGCTCTCTTTTTTCCCATCGCCTTCCTCTGTCTGTCCATAACAACTTGTGTTCAATATTCCCCATTTTACCACTCTCTTCCTTTCTTTCACATTACAACTAGTAGCAAAAAACTACATTTTTTACATTTAAATATGTTTCTTGCTATCTTATAATTCCGTTCCCTTTAATAAGAGCCACCAATAACTAATATTTATCTTCATGTGACCATTACATTTTATCACTGGATTCTTTTTTGTTTTTGCATATATGTTTGCTATAACAGATTAGTGAATAAGTGCATAGGTTACACCATGGTTGGACTTGATCGCTAATAATTCAATTAGGTCAGACTCAGTAGAGTCAGAAAAAACCTCTGAATAATCCTTGGTTAACTGGCATTTGAGAGACATTCAGAGATTTTTTTATATATATTTAAGTATATTTATAGCAAAACCAAAAAAAGTATATTTATATTAAAAAAAGAGAGAAATAAATTAATACATCACTGTGACGATATGGCCCTGGTGTCTGGCTTGCTGTCATCCATGTGTTTCTTTATAATTACATAATATAATTGGTGACTTTGTCCTAAGATCGATCTTGAAAATGTAGAAAAATAAATAAATAAATAAATAGAGATATAAAAAGTTGGTAAATATCCTGATATTTGCTCTTTGTGGTTAGTGTTTAACCTCAATAAACTTGGATATATTTATATTATTTCTTGTGCTTGCATGAGTAACAGCTGTCTTAGAATTCTGTATCCAGTTATACAGATCTTCAGTCATGTTTAATTACATGAGCTCAGGATCTAGAAATAAAATACAAACGATGGACAAACGCTTGGTTTCCAATTAACAAGGAGGGCTCAGAATTCCTATTTGGGCTAAAGCAGAAGCTACTTTATCTTAGTAAGCTCCCCAAAAAGATGCATCGTTCTCAAAAAGATTACTAACCTTCTACCTAGCGCTCCTACAGCCTGGCTCTCTCCACTGCAGAAGTAAATTACTTTAATACCCTCATAAGTACACTGTCCCATCAACCCAAACACCTATTTCACACTTTTGATGCTCTTCTTCGCCCTTTTAATTGCCCTCTTTCTACCACCTTGTCCTCCACAAACTTTGCATCTCACTTCACTAAGAAGATTTCTACAATCAGAGAAGAGATCGATAATTTCTCTCCTTCCCCTATCATTACATCAGCCAACCCCACTCCCTTCACCATTCTACACTCATACGCACTTGCTACAGCAGAAGAGGTTTCTGCTCTGCTCCCGTCCTCCCCACCACCTGTTCCCTCGATCCTATTCCTTCATATCTCCCTCTCTTGCTCTTCCCCTCACTAAAATTTTCAATCTCTCCCTTTCCTCTGGCACATTTCCCTCACCATTCAAACATGCAACTGTAACTCCAATTCTAAAAATGCCCAGCCTTGACCCCAACTCCCCATCCAACTACTGCCCTATCTTGCTACTGCCATTTGCCTCCAAGATCCTCAAGAGAGTCGTGTACACCAGACTGACTGACTTTCTCTAAACCAACTCTCTGCTTGACCCCCTTCAGTCTGGATTCCACGCTTGTCATTCTGTCGAAACGGCTGTGACCAAAGTATCCAACGTTTTTATTGCTGCTAAATCTCGCGGCCATTACTCTATCCTAATTCTCCTTGCTCTTTCTGCTGACTTTGACACTGTTGATCATCAACATCTTCGCATTCTCTGTAATTTTGGTCAACGGGATACTGCTCTCTCCTGGTGCTCCTCCTACCTCTCCCAGCACTCCTTCAGTGTTTCTTTCTCTGACTCTGCCTCTTCCCCCCCAACCACTCTCTGTCGGCGCCCCCCAAGGTTCTGTCCTTGGTCACCTACTGTTCTCTATCTACATTGCCTCCCTTGGTAAACTCATCAGCTCCTTTGGCTTCCGTTATCACTTCTATGCGGATGACACGCAAATCTACCTGTTCTCTCCTGATCTCTCTCCGCCCATCTTGACTTGTGTCTCTGACTCCCTCTCTTCGATTTCCAAATGGATGGCTGCTCACTTCCTTAAACTCAACCTGTCCAAAACAGAACTTCTGGTCTTTCCTCCCTCAAATGTTACTACTCCCGTGTCTGCCTCCCTCCAAGTCAACGGCGCTACCATCACCTCTCAGGCTCACTGCCTAGGTGTTCTTTTTTTGTCAAAAATTACCTACTAAGCCCTCAATTAATATTTTTCTAACAACCTACTTCGTACCCCTACTTTTACCCTCTTAGTCACTATACCCCACTTCCTCTAGAACGTAAGATCATTGAGCAGGACCCTCCACTCCTCTGTTCCTGTATATCCAGTTGTCTGGTTACAATTACATGTATGTTAGTCCACCCATTGTACAGCGCTACAGAATCTGATGCTGCTATATAAATAATAAAATAATAATAATAATAATAATACCCTCGTGGAAGCACTCCTTATTTATGTCAGAAAGCATTGCATGTAAATTTGTATCAAGTTACAAAATAAGAAGTGGCATGCAAAAAGCAATAATAATAATTGTAATAAAATTGCACTGTGCAATTTGAAACAGGTTTCTTAAAACTTGAATTCTTTATTTCAAATTATAAAATCAATCAACAAGCAGGTACCACTATAATATCCCATCTTTTAAGCTTATTTGTTCTTTTTTTTTTTTTTTTTTTTTTGATAGTTGCATGATAAATAATATATTATAATTTATTGCAGTTTGGAGGATATATTTAATATTTTGTCAATAACATGATTTTGATTTTGTATATTGAATTTGTGTCTGATGGATTAATTATTCATCACCTTGATTTAACAGTAGTGTCAGTTTTCCCTTTAACACCAATGTCTTATACTGTACCAATTGTATCTACGATTAACTCTCATGTGTGGAAATGAAACATGTAAGATCATGAGTCCCGAAATGCTATTATTATTTTATGATTTTCAAACAATGAATTAATTTTTAAAAAGCCCAGTCCCGTTTGTGAGCAAAATTCAGATAAAAGCCTCTGTTATTGCTCTTTGTAAACTGTCTGCTCGTCTTATCAAAACCAGAATTGACATCCTGCCAATTTTGATAATACACTTGATAAAGACCACACTGGTCAAAACGTTGTTTTGCACATTCTGGTGACAAAAAATTGCCTGAATTTGAACCTTTGGAGTGCTCTTATCCTTTCTTTTGAAGTATTACATTTGGGATTTGGTGCTGAACCCGGATCTGGTTGCACCCTGGTTCTAAGGTTGGAAGACTCAGTGCAGTTCCTGTGTTACATTGAGAATTTTGATAATAGAGTCTGAATGAGACACAATTGACAGATGATTCTGAGGTTTAGAATAAAAGTTTATGTCAGTCTACCTTTGTCTATCAGCATGCAAAGCAAAGGCAACCTATAAAATTACAACATTTTATCCAGGAAGAGAAGCCCAGTATTTAAAGCAAACCCTACATTTAAACAACAATCACTCAAAAGACAGAATAGAACAAGGAAAGGAACCTTTGGCATACCAGTTGTTGTGGACTACATCTCTTACAGTGCTCTTATAGCCATAGCGCTGGCAAAGCACCAGGGTACTGTAGGTCTACAATATCTGGAGTACTGGAGGTTGCCTTCCCCAGGAATACTGCATCCAAAAATGAACAAATCGACAGAACTAAGAGAAGACGTGTTATACGCTAAAAGAAAAGGAAGAAAAAAAACAACCAATCAATCCACTAACTTAATAAACCCTATCCAATTTCTTTGTGATCCCTTGGCGACAGAATTCATACAACTTTCACAGGGGACAAAACTTGGAGCTGGAGGCAAACATCGAAAACAATACAGAATATCATATAATATTACAGTGAATATTGCAATGTATGTTGTATAAATAAGCAGCAATAAATTCAGTACAGGTGCGGCGTAAACTATGGAAGAAATAAAAAAGATATATAGCTCAGACACCAGAGAATGTCACTGCGTAGGTTTATTCCCAAGCAGAACCTCTATAAAATTAGGTTTCTTGCACTACAACATTTGTGTTTAATTTTTAATTAGTTCTATATATCGCATTTTTGCACAAAACCGGTTTATGGTGTTAAATCTTCAGTGCCGAGTAACATGTAAATAAACAAAAAACCTCCCTTTGACTTTACTATCTATTTAATATTATGTTCCAATATTTTATAGATATTGTGACATTAGATTGTTTATCATTTTATGAATACAGCATCTCTTTCCTTCTGATACCTGTTTTGCTTGAAGGAAGGGTTAATTAATCTTTCTTCATTTGATTTGCCAATTCTGTTTAGCTCCTTACTTTGTATTGATTTTTGGATGTTTCATAACATTCTTTAGATTACATTATATTATCTGTTTCTCCGAGTCCACTGAGTAAAAACTCAATTTACATGCTAGACCTGTAGCCTCTTTGACAAGGTTTTGCTAACCTGTTTTCCATTATTGTGTATGTTTTATAAATGAGCAGTCATATTTAACAAGACAATTTCCAAATAAAACACATGAAAAAATGGACAAGACCAGAGACCGTAATTCCTCGCAATTAAAGACTTAATATATATCTATAGTCTATGTTTTAAACTTAGCTGTTATAGATCCACAGGGATACCCAGTTGTTGATGGCTGGGGGTGGTCGTTGGACTCCCTCTATTGGGATTCATTTTGATTTAACTTTATTTATTGGGATGATTGCATTACTTTTAGAGTCCCAAAACTGTTTACCTTACAGTAATGCCATTTATAATCGTCTTTGCATACAGAATGTTAGAACCATGCCTGTCTTTCATTGTATTTTTAGAAATATTGTATGTGTTTTTATAGTATATAATTATATACTACACAGGATTGTGCACATACACAGGATTGTGCACATATTGTTTGTAGGAGATCAACACCATATTTTTTAGACACTCACCGGGTTTAGGTTTTGCCCACTTATTTTTTCATACACTTTTCTACACGTTTGTACATAGCACGCTTTGATCACCTAATAGAGCATTGTATATAGCCTTGTATAGCTTTTGATACTATCACAGATATGGTGCATAGCACATACTGCGTACACATATTCATATTTCTCTCTTATGCCCTGGGAGAGATGCACTCGCTATTCAATTAATTGTTGCACTGGTTTCTTAGCAACAGCTTGACACGTCAGCACGCACGAATCACGGCCAATCACGTTGGTCACATGATCGCGAGTGCACTTCCGGGTATACACGACGGAGGTGAGGGAACTGTATCACGATTGGTGAGTACATGATTTACTTTCTCTATATATTGTGATATTTGTGGGGGTACATTGATCCTGAGGAAGACCCTAAGGGGTCGAAACGTCGATCGGATAATGTAAACCTTGTCTGGAAAATAAAGTACTGATTTATTACTTCTTATCAAGACCTGTGAGTGCATCTCTTATCTCTCTTTATATATATTTCTCAACGTGGGATAGCACCCAGGCATTCAAAACATTATATTTGGAAAGGGTGAGTGCCAAGATACAGACTTTTTTTCGTATATATATACATATATATATATTTTAGTTATATTTTTATTTATTTATTTTGTCTGACATTTTATGATGTAATAAACATTTAGGAAATGGTGCTAAATGATTTAAGTGTCTCTTTACAATGTACCTTTGCTTGTGCAAATATAAAGACTAAAAAGGCATGGGCTCCAGTTCCTAGTTAGCATTACAATTTTAATTGATGTGATTAAGTAGTTTCAAAAAAGGAAGAGGGTTTAAGCAGTGGAAGTTGATTAAAGGGACACTATAGTCACCAGAACAACTACTTAATGTAGCTTAATGTAGATGTTCTGGTTAGTATAATAATTCCCTGTAAGGATTTTTGTGTAAACACTGTCTTTTCAGAGAAAAGGCAGTGTTTACATTGCCCTCCTAGGGACACCTCCAGTGGCCACGCCTCAGATGGCCACTGGAGGTGCTTCCTGAGGCAGTGCTGCATAGTGTGACTGACATTCAGTGTCTCAACCCTTTACATGGAAACGCAGATTTTTCCTCATTGAGATGCATTGATTCAATGCATAACTATGAGAAGGTATTGATTGGCCAATCCATAATTTAGCCTGCCCTTGTCCCACCTCCTTGCTGATTTCAGCCAATCCAATGCTTATCCTATAGGAAAGCATCGGATTGGCTAAAAATTGTAAATTATGATGATGTCAGCAAGGAGATGACTTGGGGACAGGTCAGTCCCGGCAAGGCCAGTGCCAGCAGACCGACGTGGTACTGGAAATAAGATCACTTTCAATTCTTTTTAAGGAGACTAAGGCGGGGCAAGCCATCTTAATGGTGGGTTTAACACTATAGGGTTTGTACAAATACAAAAAGAGAAGTCCTGCGCTTAAGCAGCAAGGACTACAACACACATCAGCCCAATATATAGTAAAAACCAAAGAAAAGAAAATGTTACTTGCGCTTTCTCCTTAATCCCTATGTATATTTAGACAAATTAGACATTTGTCTAAATATACATAGGGATTAAGGAGAAAGCGCAAGTAACATTTTCTTTTCTTTGGTTTTTACTATAGGGTTTGTGTTCCTGAAGCTATAGTGTTCCTCTAATATTCTTATCAAGCCTTTAAAGGGATCTATAGTGTAAGGAATATAAAGATGCCAATCTCCCAATGCCAATGGCGTTGATTGCATTATGCCCTCCCCATAGGAAAGTACTGCTTCAATGCTTTCCTTTGGGGACTTAACCAATACTGGATGTCCTCATGCAGAGTGTGGGGATGTCCAGCATCAGTTAGGTAGCCAAAAGTTGGTTAGTCACCAGGAAGTGTCTCTAGTGGCTGTCTGACTGACAGTTACTGGAGGCAGTCTTAGTCCCAGGGCCGGCCTTAGGGGTGTGCGAGCTGTGCGGCCGCACAGGGCGCCATGGAGCAGGGGGCGCCGTGCGGCCGCACAGCTGATTTAAAAAAAAAAAAAAAAAAAGAATTACATTTGCAGCGGGGGCGGAGCTTACTGTGCGGCGGGGGCGGAGCTAAAAGCGCCGGAAAACTGCTGCAGGGGAAGCAGGAAGGAGTCCCTGCTTCCCCACCAAACAGTCACCAGGAGCTGCACTGCCTCCACAATTAACTCCACAGGTAACTGTGTGATTGTCAGGTGAGTGTGACTCTCTGCCTATGTGTATGACTGTCTGCCTCTGTGTGTGTGTGTGTTACTGTCTGTGTGTGTGTGTGTGTGTGTGTATGACTGTCTTCCTCTGTGTGTCTGTGTGTATGACTGTCTGCCTCTGTGTGTGTGTCTGTGTGTATGACTGTCTGCCTCTGTGTGTATGACTATCTGCCTGTGTGTGTCTGTGTGTGTGTGTGTGTGTGTGTGTATGACTGTCTGCGTGTGTGTGTGTGTATAACTGTCTGCCTCTGTGTGTATTACTGTCTGCCTCTGTGTGTTTGTCTGTGTGTATTACTGTCTGCCTCTGTGTGTGTGACTATCTGCCTGTGTGTTTGTCTGTGTGTGTGTGTGTGTATGACTGTCTGCGTGTGTGTGTGTGTGTGTGACTGTCTGCGTGTGTGTGTGTGTATATGACTGTCTGCCACTGTGTGTCTGTGTGTATTACTGTCTGCCACTGTGTGTCTGTGTGTATTACTGTCTGCCACTGTGTGTCTGTGTGTATTACTGTCTGCCTCTGTGTGTTTGTCTGTGTGTATTACTGTCTGCCTCTGTGTGTGTGACTGTGTATGACTGCCTCTGTGTGTATGACTGCCTCTGTGTGTATGACTGTCTGCCTCTGTGTGTATGACTGTCTGCCTCTGTGTGTATGACTGTCTGCCTGTGTGTGTCTGTGTGTATGACTGTCTGCATGTGTGTGTGTGTGTGTATGACTGTCTGCCTCTGTGTGTATGACTGTGTGTGTGTCTGTGTGTATTACTGTCTGCCTCTGTGTGTGTCTGTGTGTATTACTGTCTGTGTGTATGACTGACTGTCTGCCTGTGTGTGTCTGTGTGTGTCTGTGTGTATGACTGTCTGCCTTTGTGTGTCTGTGTGTGTGTGTGTATGACTGTCTGCCTGTGTGTGTGTGTGTATGACTGTCTGCTTGTGTGTGTGTGGATGTCTTCCTGTGTGTGTATGGCCGTCTGACTCTGTGTGTGTGTGTGTGTGTGTGTGTGTCACATACAACCAATACACGCATATCACACACTGTTAATATACCCATTACAAATATCACACATAGCATACATATCACACACAGTCATCACACGTACTATTACATACACAGACAACACAAACATAACAGCATACATGGATGACGGGGGGGGGGGCGCTGTGAAGATTTTTCGCACAGGGCGTCTAAATGCCTAAGGCCGGCCCTGCTTAGTCCTGCAATGTAATTATTGCAGTTTCTCAAAAACTGCAATGATTTACATTGCAGGTCTAAGTGGTACTGGGGCACTGCACGCAGATGACTATAGGGTCCCTTTAATAGCATTTAGAAAGATGACCATCAGGTAAATCAGTGCTTACTTCATCTTTGCAGTTATACTAAGAAAAAAAAAAGATAAACAGATAAAGAGTCGCATTATATTAAAAACCCCAGTAAAATTAACTACCAATTAGACAGGATTGAACATTCTGTATTAAACTTGCAGAACTAATTATATGTATACTTGGTTTTGTTTTCTTGGTAAATTCACACAAAATGTTAGTGGACAGATTTTCGTATAATTGTCTGAATTGATTTTCCTGTAATTGAGTGAAAATGCTATCTACATCAGTTCTTAGTCTGATGCAGTTATCATGGGATGCAAAAGAAATTCTAATTTGTCCATGTTGAAGTTTTGAAAATCACATATTTCCCATGATAAGAAAAATTTATGGTAAGGTATGCATATAAGCATTACTGTGGATAATCGTGTGAAAGCATATAATTAGCTCTTATAATTAGTGGTAAAATGCCTTACGAAGAAGTTAGTGAAACATAGAAGCACAAGATAAAAGTAGACCAAAGGGGTCTCTAAGACTTGACCAAATTGGACCAGTCCGCATCAGATACTTGAAAAATGTGTCAAAATATTTTTTTTTCTCCTTCTATGGCATTTTCAGTTTCAACTAAGTAATTGAAAGGTTAGTTGAACTCATTTCTGTGACTTTTATGCATCTAAGGTTAAGCCACCTATTTAAGACGTGTGTCTGTTTTTAAAAAGATCCCACCAGTGCTGTGTTTGTAGTAGTACCCTGTGCTTATGCATGCTGATGGGATAGCTTTAGTTGCGAAGTAGAATGTGTTCATTTTCCTCTCAAAGTTATAGATGTACAGCATTGTTGTGCGGAATGCAGATTGCGATGATAGTTGCATAGTTACGTAGGCTGAAAAGAGACATGTGTCCATCGAGTTCAGCCTTTCTCACATCTGCTTTTTGCTGTTGATCCAAAAGAAGGCAAAAAAAACCAAAAACAATTTGAAGCACTTCCAATTTTACAACAAACTAGGAAAAAAATATTTCTTGACCCCAGAATACCAGTCAGATTTATCCTTGGATCAAGAAGCTATTACCCCACACATTAAAAATGATATCCCTGGATATTTTGTTTGCAAGTTTACATCCAGTTGCTGTTTAAACGTGTGTACAGACTCTGATAAAACCACCTATTCAGGCAAAGAATCCCACATCCTTATAGTTCTTACTGTAAAATAACCTTTCCTTCACCTTAGACTAAATATCACACTATGCCAAGGTTACCAAATATACCAAATAGTAGGGATTTACAAGTCTTGTGCAGACTCGTAAAGTTAGCTTTTGGGAGACCAAAGTTGCATTTCAACACATCAAGTGTCTTCCTGTAATCCTGGTTATATTTATTCCCTGATATTTTTTATATTTGCAGGGGATTCAATGAACCATTTTTTGCAGGCAAACTCAGGATTCCAGAACTAACCAGAGAATTATTTACAATGTTACTCAGGTCCCTTATTCAAGACCAGTGATGCTAGCAAGTACTATTTACCTTTTCCAATCAGTTGTTGAAGGGATACATCTAGCGCTCTAATAACTTATGCTCAATGCACAGAATATGACTTAAGGATGTATTTTTTTTATCTTGCCTCTGTACACAATTGCTTAAAACAAAGCAAAGATTGCTACATTTACAAGTCCAGTTCCTCAATGATTTTCACTGTTTGTCTGTGTTCTTGTTTTGCAATGTTGTGGCCGGTCTATGAAGTGCTACACTGCAGTTTGTGGGAATTGTATTTGTGAAATCAATTAATCACAGATGGGATTTAGGTTGGATTTGCACTGTAGGTTAATGCAGGCACATCATTCTCAGGAGAACAGTCTAAAAATTCCAAGTGTCATTCCCGTGCTACTTGTATGGAGGACACAGAAAATTTTGAGTACATTTTTCATCAAGGAAGTACACCCCTCACTCCATCTCGTTGTATGAATAAGCCAATAATACATGAAAAAAATAAATTAAATTATATAAAATTATATACAAAAAAAATATTATATTTGTTGTCATGGTGAAGTCTTGTAGGTAGTTTCCTGCATTACTTATTGACAAATCTGGTCCTAAATGATATCCAAAAAAAAAAAAAAAAATAGCATTAAATAATTAATTGATTTCCTTCAGGAGCAGTTGAATTCACAGATGGCTTTTTTTTTTTTTTTTAAATGTTTCATTTTAAATAATTATTTTTTTTCTTTACAATATCTGTAAATACAATTCTACAGTTCAGAAAAAAAATAAACAAATAAAAAATAATAATAATAAAATACATTTTAAAAAGAGGGAAAACGACCAAACATGAAATAAATATCATATTACATACTATGCTTAATTAAAAACAAAATAGTAATAATACATATCATACATAACGAATGCACAGTTTGCAATAATATCTAATACCTTTGTCATTAATTAATATACAATGACCCACTAACATTTGATAAATGACTAGATGGCTTTTTTAAATAATACTATCTTGCAATCCTACATTCAGGTTTAAGGAAATGTATTTTCCCTAAACGTAACTTGAATTAGGGTCCAGTGCTCCTCTGTGAAAACCATGAAGAAGCCAAGTCAAAAAAGTACTTGATACAGTGCATTAAGTACACTAAATACTATTATTGGTATTTATCAAACACTAATATTGCATAGCAACAAACAGGCACATAACAGATTGCATCCTGGAATTGCTATGTTACTGACAGAATTTCACTCTTGTCTCGATTTTTTTTTTCTTTTATAGATTATGATACCTTACAATGTAAGACAGAATGGGCATTATGAATTGAGAGAAGTTGCTCTTTTGTCTCCCTCGTATGAATGAATTCTTCAGTTCAAGGTCAAAACTCTTTTTCACTAAACATGACAACTGAAGTCCACTCTCTATTTCCAAGGCTACACGTTGAATGTATCCCTTGAGGTATCTTTGTAATAGTAAAGGATAAACAATTGTAGCTTGCCTTAAATAAGTTTTCATGATCAATGTCCAATGTTCCCCTGAACTGGACTAATTTGAGCAAAGGAAGCAATTTTTACCACTCTAGAAATTTTAGCCCGAAGAAATGTTAAGAATCTATCTATGTCTATATAGTAATTGGAGTGGATATTGGTACGATACGCACATCTGTCTCATGAATTATTGAAATTATTATATTTGCTACTTTCTTTTAGATTGAATAAATGTATTTTAACACAGCTTTTAAGGACCAGTAGCGTCTAGATGTTGTCCTACAGAACATCCTGTTAAATTTTCATATTCATAATATATTGATGCGCACAATTAGCAAAGTTTTTACTGTAGACATTATTAGGATGAGTATGCCAAGATGGTGATCAATTAACATCCTTAATCCCATTATGTTAACATTTAATTGATATCTAATTAACTTGTATGGGGATTTCAATACATGGTAATTTAAAAATGTACACTTCCTTTCAAGGTTAATGTCCTAATTGGTATCAAATTGAGCATTGCTTGCTGAAGTAGTTTCAAAGTAATTATGTGACTATTAGATTTATTCGTCAAATGCTCAGTAAGTTATCATTTAACAATCAATTTATACAATTAAAAGCAGCAATTGTTTTGCTCACCCAAAAGCTCATTTTTAAAACAATTACCAAACTTTTACAAGTGACATAGGAACGTGACACAGACGTTACAAATCATAGGTTCACTCAATTTAATTACAGAGGAAATAACATTTTTGTAGGATTCATCAATATTTCCCTATTAACTGATGTCATATATTAAGCAGAAAATTGATTATCCTAATAAATATTTAAAAATTACAATTGCAATGGCTGTAATATTTTATTGAAACAAATTGGCCATGCGATAAACAATTGCACATTAAAATATAATTGCAAATAAAATGGAAATAATTAAGAAAGTCACATGGCGCCGTTAATCTGGCACTGGGAAAAATAATTGTGCAATAGGTTCAGGATTAAAAATCCTAATTACTTTTAAAAAAAATAGAAATTGCTAAATTGTAAAGGTTATTTTGTTAATAACATGAGAGCATAGAAGCTATGACTATTTAAATTAATTAAACTGCTTTATGGTATAATATATGTATATGAAAAAGCATTATGGAGCAAAATATGTATCTACTTGGTCAATGTTATTTATTTATCATCACGTTATCATGTAAAATAAAGCAATGGTCAATCATTAGTGGTACTGTTTATAATATTATTGAATAGACATGAACAACCACATAAACCGAGACCGTTTTTTTACCCCTTCATGAAGTCTGGGCTCATCTCTGGGGGATTGGGAACTATAATTCACAGGACTAATCTTGCTAACCCCCAACGTTCCTGTGGAAGACCGGACTACTGATCCCTCCACCTCTTCCCTGTAAAATACCTCTCCTCGGTTTGAATTTCCCAGGATTCTGTTCTTGGATTTTCAGCTTCTTCCTCTGAGAATTTACTATACGTCCATTGTGTGCGCAAAACCTCCTTTCTTTTTATCCAATTCTGTACATGTAAGTGTTTTTTGGTGACAAAAACACGAGTTGGTTTGTTTGACGCACTGGGATTTTATGTACATATTTGTATAGCGCAATTTCACCTATTTTCTGTGTTTGTATACATTTGAACCTTAATATGTGTCAAGCAATAGATATGGGTGGGATCAAATAGATTTTTTTTTTTTTAATTTTGTGGAATTTTATGCAAACTTACTTTTAATTTTTTCAGAACAATTTTATCCAGCCAATTACAAGAGCTTCAATAGCTCAAACTGCTGAAAAACCTAATGCTGGCCGTGATAGGAAGGTATCAGAACGCATAGTGCATAACAATTTGCTGCATACTGGGCTGTGTATCAGGGTGTCTATGATGATCCCTATCCACTGCTGAAAGAGACTATAATGGGACCATGAGCATCAGAACTGGAGAACAAAGCAATGGGAGAAGATTGCCTGCTCTGTTGAATCACTTTTTCTTTTAGATCAGATGGACACGTGAGTGGGTGTACATTGCTCAACTGGGGAAGAGATGGTTGGAGGATACATTGTTTAAAAAAGGAAGGTCGGCAAAGGCAGTGTTATTCTCTAGGCAATGTTCTGCTGGGAAACCTTGAGTCCTGGTATTCATGTAGATGTTACTTTGATATGTACCACCTACGTAGAGATTATTGCAGACCACATAAACCCCTTCATGGCAATGGTGTTCCCTGATGGCAGTGGCAGTGGTAACTGTATGTTGTCAGTATGTGTATCTGCATGTGTCTCAGTGAGTGTATCTATGTGTCAATGCATGTACTGTATCTGTGTGTCTGTGTATCTCTAATTGTTTCAGTGTTTGTATCTGTTTACCTGCCTGTCTGCCTGTCTCAGCAGGGCCAGTGTGAGATTATTTGGTGCCCTAAGATTAGCTACTGGCACCCTCCCATCTACCATTTGGCCCCCCTTTCAATAGGGGCAGACCAAACAAAATTTCTTGCACCAGGGCTCTCTTCATTTTAGTTCCACTACGGACAACAACATTACACAAGAAGTAAATCCATTAAGCAGCAAACCATTTTTCAACACAACCATGAGTCAGGGTGAATTCACTACAATTTGAAGATTCTTTTCTTTCAGGAAGTGTTCAGGAGGATTGGAGGAAGGCAGTTGTGGTTCCTATATTCAAAAAGGTTTCAAAATCCTTACCTGGACATTATAGACTAAGAGATAATATTTAAGAATTCCTTGAGAAGAGCATGGTTATCAGATAAAATCAGCATGGCTTGGGTAGAACATTGGCTTAAAAATAGAATACAAAGAGTTGCCATTAATGGTAAATTTTTAAGCTGGACATAGTGAGCAAGTGATGTCCCTCAGGGTTCTGTTCTGGGACCCTTTCTATTTGACATGTTTATAAATGATCTTGAAAAAATCATTACAAGTCATGTTTGCATGTTTGCAGATAACACAAAAAAAACTCTCTCTTTACTCTGTAAAGTATACAATGTGAGCAAGATATTACTTAGCTGCAGAGGGAGTGCTGGGCACTCAAATGGCAGATGAAACTTAATGTAGAAAAATGCAAAGTTATGCACTTTGGTGTAAAGAATGCACAAGCAACTTCTACCTTAATGAAAGCGAATTAGGGATAACAACACAGAAGAAGGACTTGGGAATTGTTATAGACAACAAACTATGCAACGATGTGCAATGTGTCACGTCCTGCTGTGTTCTGTGGAGATGTCTGGCCTTGGCTTCTAGCATCCATAACTCTTGTTACAATTCTTGTTTAGTTTTTCTTGGTTTTTGGTTTTCTATTCTATGTCTGGTTTTCTTTATGCTGGGATTTCTCGGTTCATTCCTGTAATCAATCCCTGGGATTCCCAGTCTCCAGGTTTCATTTAAATGTTTGTTTTATGTTGCCACACCCGTTTGTTTTCCTTCATTCACTCTGTTTCAATGTTCCTGCAGGCAGCTGCCCTTTCTTGCAGGTAAGTGCTATATATGTCTTTTGGTTGTTTTAGCATACATTAGGCAGTGTAGGACCTGCCACATATGGGGTACATTGGCGTTGTTGGCAGGCTTATGCAATGTATGATCATATAGTGTGACTAAATCCCCATAATTTCCATATGTAGTACGTAGTTATTTCTCCTCTTGTTTTGCCTATGTTATCTTGTCTTGTTTTAGTTTGTATACCCAGTCCATGTCCAGTCCTGTCCAGTCATGCCCATGTTATGTTCATCTCTTGCCTTGTTTCTAGTACTGGATACAATCTTGCTGCAGAGCCTCCCTATTCAGCTCCTGGGGGGTCTGCTAATTCCCATGCTCCTAGTTCCTGTTATCTGCTTAAGCTGAATCAGGGTCTTGGTATGTGGCGTCACAAACGCTGGTGCTCAACACCAGGGGGCGTGCGGTTACCCTGCACCAGACCCTGCTAATCCACCTCCACACTGTGACTCCTACTCTGAACATCAGGCATACTGGGTCCCGGTCCTGCACCGCCGCCCGGACAGTGTCTGGGTCCCGGGCACCGGACCGCCACCCTGACACAATGTCAATCAGCAGTGGCTAAGGTCAGTAAGATATTGTCATGCATGAAAAAGGGCATTAATTCTCAGGATGAGAATATAATTTTGCCTCTTTATAAATCACTGGTAAGACCACACATTGAATATGCTGTGCAATTTTAGTTCTAGAAGAATATTACGAAGAATATTAAGAAGAATATTACGGCCCTAGAAAAAGTGCAGAGGCGGGCTACAAAATGAATAGGAATAGAAAATTTTAGCTATGAAGAAAGGTTAACAATTTTGTTTTGTCAATCTTTATATATAGTGTGTGAAGAAATAACACAAGGCCTGATAACCCACAACAGCTTCCACAAACATAAAGAAAACATGCTATATAAAACAGTATTATGGCAGTCGTATAAGCCGCACATTTTTTTATTTTACGGCATGCTTAGATTTACGTGTCTATTATATGAGTATCACAGAGAGCATGCAAAGTATGCAAAACTGGTAGACATGTTTCATATTAAATGGCTGTTAGTGTTAGACTTAAGATGTCTGCACTGATGCTATAGCCGCCATATGCGGTTTGGTAGGAGTGTAAGGAGATTAAAGGCAGACCCGTGAGGATTGCAAGCTTATATCCACCTAGGTGGCACACGTGTAGCCTAGTTGTGGCGACAGAGTTAATGGAGATTTAAAAAAATAAATAAATTGTAAAACAAACATATTTATATTAAAAATAAAAGATAACGAAACACGAGGGAGTGAGGCCCTTGGAGTAGGAACCATGGGCACCAGCCATCTCCTTGTGACCTCCGGCCTAGGTGGGCATGTGGTTCGAGTATTTGTGGCTTGTCGTGTTTTTGGCCGGGAGAGGCCCATTCCACCCCATAACCCGTCTTCTCCATTTCCCAGCCATGGGTAGGTGGTAGTCAGGTAGTGCACTGCTCCCAAAAGCCGTTGAATATATCGTACAGTGAGTAGGGGCTGTTTGGGTGCAGGCATTGAGGTACGGTTGGCAGCCGCCATTTTGCTGGGCCCAGTGCAGTCGGAGTGTGAGCTATATTGGGCCGCAGGAGTCAGTAGCAGTGTGTGCCAGGTCAGTGGGGACTGAGAGAGATAACCCCCGCCGGTCCATGGGGGGGATTATGGAGGCTTTTAATAGGATCTGCCGAGAGTTGTGGTGGCGGGAGAGCGGTCGCCTCCCCATGCCGCCCATGCGTCAAGGCCGCAGGAGTTGTCTGAGCGGAGCTGATGTGGGATCCCACTTGTGTGGTATCTTCATGGAAGTCAAAAAGTCCCCTGTCATTTGTCAGCCAGCTTTTGTTAGATGTCTGCTTCTGTTCAGTAAAAATTAGCAAGATTTGCAGTATAATGCAGGAACTGTTGCAACATGCGTCTGCTCTGCTTTGTGATCAGGCCCCGCCCCTGAAATGTTAACAACCTTTAGTTTACAAAAATGTTGCCTCAGAGGGCATATGATAACAATATACAAATATATCTGGGGCCAATACAAACCACTGTGTGGAAATCTATTCACAAACCAGACTTTACATAGGAGACGAGGTCATGCGTTTAGACTGGAATAACGAAGATTTAGTCTAAGGCACAGAAAAGGTTTTTTTTTTACCGTAAGAACAATAAGGATGTGGAAATCTCTGCCTGAAAAAGTGGTTTTATCAGAGTCCGTACAGATGTTTAAACAGCAACTAGATGCATACTTGCAAACACAGAATATTCAATGATGTCATTTTTCAACTGTATAGTAATAGCTTCTTGATCCAAGGATACATTTGACTGCCATTTTGGGGTCAAGAAGGATTTTTTCCCCTAATTTGTTGCAAAATTAGAGTGTGCTTCAAACTGGGTTTTTTGCCTTCTTTTGGATCAACAGCAAAAAACAAATGTGAGAAAGGCTGAACTTGATAGACGTGTGTCTCTTTTCAGCCTATGCAACTATGTAATTACATGCAGCAGTAAGCATAACTACCTCCTCCATTTAGACAATACTGTAGGTATTTTACATGTCACATAGTAACACCACCTTAACGTTCTCACTAGTGTTGTCGCGAACCCGAAATTTTCGGTTCGCGAACGGCGAACGCGAACTTCCTCAAATGTTCGCGAACCGGCGAACCGCGCGAACCGCCATTGACTTCAATGGGCAGGCGAATTTTAAAACCAACAGGGACTCTTTCTGGCCACAAAAGTGATGGAAAAGTTGTTTCAAGGGGACTAACACCTGGACTGTGGCATGCCGGAGGTGGATCCATGGCAAAACTCCCATGGAAAATTACACAATTGATGCAGAGTCTGCTTTTAATCCATAAAGGGCAGAAATCACCTAACATTGACACCTGTCCTCTTTAAAATCTAAAGCTTAAGCTATTGTTAAAACAGATATGAGTGGTGGCACTGACTGTGCAAATGGGCAAGGCATCCAACCTGACACAGAAGCTGGCAGGCAGGCAACTGCTCTTCTATTACAGTGAAAAAAAATGATTTCTTTAAAATCTAAAGCTTAAGCTATTGTTAAAACAGATATGAGTGGTGGCACTGACTGTGCAAATGGGCAAGGCATCCAACCTGACACAGAAGCTGGCAGGCAGGCAACTGCTCTTCTATTACAGTGAAAACAAATTATTTATTTTAAATCTAAAGCTTAACCAATTGTTAAAACAGATATGAGTGGTGGCACTGGGCAAGTAGGCACAGTATCCAATGTGAACCTCACACAGAAGCTGGCAGGCAGGCACCTGCAATTACAATACACAGGAAAAAAAAAAAAAGCAGCCTGATGTTATAGCCCTAAAAATGGCTTTTTGGGGTGCTGTCCTTACAGCAGAGATCAGATGAGTCCTTCAGGATTGTAGTGGACACTGAATACCCTAGCCTAGCTATCAATTTCCCTATCTAATCAGCAGCAGCTAAACTTTCCCTCCTCTCACTAAGCATGCAGCTTCAGAATGAATCGAAAATGGATGCTGGGAGGGAGGTTGGAGGGTGTGGAAGGGAGGGAGTGCTGCTGATTGGCTAGAATGTGTCTGCTGACCGAGAGGCACAGGGTCAAAGTTTGCCCAATGATGACGAATAGGGGGCGGATCGAACCGCCCATGTGTTCGCCCGCGGCGGCGAACGCGAACACGCTAAGTTCGCCGGGAACTGTTCGCGGGCGGACAGTTCGGTACATCACTAATTCTCACCTTTGTTCCTGCATTTCTGACTGCCTGAACTCTGTATCCAAATTTTTTTTCGCTAACAAATTTCTGAAAAGCCGAACATGGAGATATACAGAATCATACACTAAATTCTGCGGTCCCAAAAAAACAATTTCTGATACAAATTTTTCCACCATGCACAAGTCTTCTATATAACGAAGGTCAGCTTAAGAATAAGTTTTAACTATTCATAGGCAACAGAAGGAAACCAAGTGATCAAGAAGTGATCCTGAAGGAATATGATTATTCAATTGATCTTTCTCCTCTAGTATATAAGGTCTACATAGTCCATGGCAACATTTTCCATGCCCTACTCACCAGAAAGAATAACTGATACCTTTCCAGGAAACAGAAATGGTCTGGCAGCTCTTCCTGCAGAGCTGAAAGTCGGTTCAATCCCAGCACTCCTCCTAAGCATAGAAATAGTTAAGAAATGCATAATACAGCACCTTTTGTTTCCACGTAAACTGCCAGAGATGCTAGTGTAACAAATATTGCATTGACTGTTTCATTATTGGAGAACTCACATAAAATATGTTCTCAAATACAACACACTTGAGACTTGGGGTTTCAAAATCTGTCTCCAGATATTGACGACTTTCAACTCCAAGAATTTTTTTAATGCAATAGAATTCCAGAACTGCATGTAGTTCAGCATCATCTCGGGGACCAGAGTTTTAGATTCCTGGAAAAAAAACAGTAAAAAAAAAAAAGATGTGCCACAAGTAAATATCTTTGTAAATGTATTTTACACAGCAGACCTTAAATAAAGACAGATTACGCTTGACATGCATTTGAATTTGAGTTCTTTGACTTAAATAAAGCTCTATTGTGTTTAAAATGAAATGCTCTGGAACTCAGCACAATTAATAAAGCATACACCAAGGTAATCCATTGCAAGCCCTCTCAACAAACACTTGGAGAAAGACAGAAAAAGCCAGGAATTTATCCCCCTGAACAATGGCAGCAGAAAAGAAGTCATGACTACAGGCCTGTGAAAAGAGAGTCTGCAACTTGTAATGTAGATAATACTAATACTAATGCCAGACTGTAAGCCAGTGTTCCTCCCACCACTTTTGTGGGAGCAGGAAATTAAAACACAAAATAAAAAAGTAATGGCTGGATGACTGGATCAGAACATCTCTGAGACGGCAAGTCTTGTGGGGTGTTCTTGGTATGCAGTGGTCAATACCTATTAAAATTGGTGTAAGGAAAGGCAACCAGGAAACCACTGTCCAAGTCTCATTGGGAGCAAAGGCTAAAACATCAGGTCCAAGCACACAGAAGAGCTAATGTAGCTCAAATTGCTGAAATTGCAATTGCGTATTGCGTATGGGGCTGCGTTGCTGCAGACTGATCATAGTGCCTATTATGACCCCCGTTCACTGCCCAAAGCATGAGCTTCAGAACTGGACCATGGAGCAATGAAAGAAGGTTGCTTGCTTCGATAAATAAAAAAATAAAAATAAAAATCTTCCAATTTCTCATGCAAAATCTGAAATTTAAAAAGAAAGAGTTAAACAGAAAACAATGTTCAAACAATGTTCATACAATTTGATATATACACATGACAATTCAGCACTAATATTCTACTTCTCTGTGACATTGATATTCCACTTTCTACTCCTTCATTTAGAAAACATTATACCTAAAACATATATTTTGTTGGTTGCTAGACAACCAAAAATATAAAATTGTAAGAAACAGAAGTCATGATTATGTGAAAGAAAAATGATAAAGATATATATATATATATATAAATATATATATATATATTTATATACCGTATATATTTTTTTTCTCAGATAGCAAATCCTATATTGTTTTAAAAATATATATTTAATCACAATACAATTTTTTTTATAGCATTTGCTCATGAACATTCAAATAAAATGCATTATATATTAATTTAGGCAGGAGGTATTTTGTAACTGTATGTACTATAGACATTAATGGTATACAGGTGATACTCAAAAAATTTGAATATTGTGCAAAAGTTTATTTATTTCAGTAATGCAGCGTAAAAGGAGAAACTAATATATGAGATAGAGATAGATGCATTACATGCAAAGCAAGATAGTTCAAGCCGTGATTTGTCATAAGTGTGATGATTATGGCTTACAGCTCATAAAAAAAACAAAATCCACAATCTCAGTAAATTAGAATATTACATGCAATCAATAAAACAAGGAGTGTACATAGAACAATATCAGACCTCTGAAAAGCATAAGCATGCATATGGACTCAGTACTTGGTTTGGGCCCCTTTTGCAGCAATTACTGCCTCAATGTGGCGTGGCATGGAAGCTATCAACCTGTGGCACTGCTGAGGTGTTATGGAAGACCAGGATGCTTCAATAGCGGATATCAGCTCTTCTGCATTGTTCAGTCTCATGTCTCTCATCTTTCTCTTGGCAATGCCCCATAGATTCTCTATGGGGTTCAGGTCAGGCGCGTTTGCTGGCCAATCAAGCACAGTAATCCTGCGGTCATTGAACCAGGCAGTGTGGGTAGGTGCCAAGTCCTGCTGGAAAATGAAGTCAGCATCCCCATAAAGCTTGTCTGCGGAAGGAAGCATGAAGTGCTCCAAATTCTCCTGGTAGACAGCTGTGTTGACCCTGTACTTAATGAAGCACAGTGGACCAACACCAGCAGATGACATGGCTCCCCAAATCAACAAAGACTGTGGAAACTTCACACTGGACTTCAAACATCTTGCAGTGTGTGCCTCTCCATTCTTCCTCCAGACTCTGGGTCCTTGGTTTCCATATGAGATGCAAAAGTTGCTCTCATCAGAAAAGAGGACTGTGGACCACTGAGCAACAGACCAGGTCTGTTTTTCTTTAGCCCAGGTAAGACGCTTCTGACGTTGTTTGTTGTTCAGAAGTGGCTTGACAAGACAAATATGACATCTGAAGCCCATGTCCAGGATCCGTCTGTGTGTGGTGGCTCTTGATGCACTGACTCCAGCCTCAGTCCACTCCTTGTGAAAGTTCCCAACACTTTTGAATGGCCTTTTCCTGACAATCGTCTCCAGGCTGCGGTCATCCCTGCTGCATGTTCACCTTTTTCTTCCACACTTTTCCCTTCCACATAACTTTCTATTAATGTGCTTTAATACAGCACTTTGGGAACATCAACTTCCTTCGCAATTACCTTTTGAGGCTTTCTCTCCTTGTGGAGGGTGTCAATGATGGTCTTCTGCATAACTGTCAGGTCAGCAGTCTTCCCCATGATTGTGATTCCTACTGAACCAGACTGAGAGACCATTTAAAGGCTCAGAAACCCTTTGCAGGTGTTATGGCTTACTTAGCTGATTAGAGTGGGACACTGTGAGCCTAGAATATTGCACCTTTTCACAATATTCTAATTTCCTGAGATTGTGGATTTGGGGTTTTTGTAAGCTGTAAGCCATAATCATTGCACTTATGACAAATCACGGCTTGAACTATCTTGCTTTGAATGTAATGCGTCTATCTCATATATTAGTTTCCCCTTTTACGTTGCATTACTGAAATAAATGAACTTTTGCACGATATTCTAATATTTCGAGTATCACCTGTATATTTAATACACTGATGTGAGTTCTCAAAACATTATTTTCATGAAATGATCCCTTAACAGCTATTCACTTTATTTATTGGAAAATCTTCCTCTAAAAGTGTAAAAAACAGATAGACATCCAGAATCCATTTTCTTTTTTTTTTTTTACTATATAAGGGTATTCTTTCAGTGTAACAAAACAATCAATATGAGAACTCTGAGAATGGGCAGAAGCTCAGAGAAATTTTAGTGGGTCCTTGCTCAGGTCTCCAACACGTTTTTGCTCACTTGGGCCATTACAAAGTGAAGCTATACAATATGCATATCAGACTGATCCAACTCATATGGGCAGTCCAGATCCAAAATACCAGAACATTCCCTCTGCATGAGAGGTACTGCAACCCTGAACAACCATTTTAGCCTTCTGTGGGCCTCATCAGCGTGGTGTAACTGATTCCCCTCTAGGCACAGTGAGCACGGGGTCATCTTGGCACGTTCAACCTGCACTTTGAGTAGAGAGGGCATGAACTAAGCATCATATCCCGCTCTGAATGCAGTTAGAAGACAGACTGGACAGAGGAAACTGTAAATATTTTATACCTGAGATTTTCGTTTAGGTAGAAGGTATTTTATAACAGTGTGCCAGAGTTATAGCCTGAAACAGTATATATTTAATATTTAAGTTTCCAAAACACTATTTTATGAACGACTTCAAAACTGTATTTTTATTGGATAATCTTCCAGTCTTCAACCATTAGAATAGAAACCAGGTAAAGATTTGTATTTTAAATTAGGTTAGTGTATCAATGTATGTGTTTTTTTTTTCAAGAGAGCTTGTTTTCCACCAAACACTTACTCTGTGATATCTGAATTAATCAAACTGTCAGCCAAGACATTATTTTAGTGCTAGTCATTTTATCTGTAGGATAAAAGAATGATTAGGAAAAATCACACCATCCACACCATTTTCATATGTTCTGCAGTTAATGCATTAACCAACTGACCTATCATACCAGCATACATAGGAGCAGCATAAAGCATTTAAAGATAATTTATTGTGTGTTTATACTATCTATATCTCTTCTACATTTTGTTAGTCAATTCGCAGCAATTCATTGTTTAATGAATAACCCCTTGATTTTAACATTCTTTTCATTCAGATGTTGTTTGGTTTAATTACATGTTTAGTTACATGTACATTGACACATATATATTGCAAACATGTTTTCAGTCTTTTAGTGTAGATCAAAATTACTATATTCCACTGGTTCAATGGTGATTGTTTGAGAATATTGTTGGAGACAAGAGCATCCCATCGGTTTCCATGACAACATACTCACTTTTCAAATTCTGATCCACAGTTGCACTTTATAACACCTGAGATATAGTTATATTATATATATCTTAAGTACTTCCCCATAGCCCTTCACCCAGCAATAAATCTGAAGAAAGTTACAGGTGTTTTAGTAAGTTGAAGATTATAACAAATAGCACAATTATATTATTTTTTGGTTTATTCAGTAAAACTTTAATTTGCAGGGAATTGAAAACAAATTACACATTTTAAGCCAAACTATCTTATCTGTGAAAACACTTTAACTCTATTATATTCACAATTTGTATGTTTTTAGAATAGAATGTGTGTACTTCTCAAAGGGTAAGATACTTCTCAAATTCTAAGCATACTTCTGAAATACACCTAAAAGTCAGTGAGATGTAGAATCAAGCTTTCTACAAACTTTGCCAGGAATATTTAAAAAATATGTTGATGGGGCGTGTCCTGACTGTTGAGGAAATGCATGCATGAGCGCTCAGCTCTTCATGAGGGTTTAGCAAAATGAGCATTAACTACAGCAGAGCCCGAAAATGTTACTCTAAAATCGACATAACAGAGCACCCGACGAGATGTCACAACAAGCGGTGAAAAAAAACGAAGCTCAAACAGACCTCACTGCAAATCACGGCCTTATCACCCGTGCGGTGGGGCAAGCAAGATGGCACCGATAGGCTTGAATCACCGGCCTCTATTTTTGACGGCAGCAATATAACCTCGGTCTCCACTAAACCCCCCGTCCCAGCAACGGACGCATCCATACAAAAGATGCTGAAGGACATGCAAGCCACCATACAGCAAGACTTTGCTAAACTTGCAAAAGACATAAGCTCAGATATACAAGAACTGGGCGACCACACGGCATACTTATAAAATAAAATGGAGGCAATAATACTGGCGCACAATACGCTAGCAGAGGCATATGAATCCATAGAAGTCAAACTAACATTACTACCAAACTAGCAGATCATGAAGATTGAGATAGGTGGAATAATGTAAGGATGCGGGGCGCCCCTGAAGATGTGAAGCAGCAGGAGCTTCAAGCTTATGTCACTGATCTGTAACAGCCCTAATACAGGGCCTCTCAACCTCAGCTTTACAACTCGATAGGACCTAAACACCTACCTAATACCACCCCACAAGATGTAATCAATAGGATTCATCACTTTACTACAAAGGATCAAATAATGTGAGTGTCAAGAATGATACCAGCTCTCCCTGAACGCTAAGAGAAAGGCAAAACCTAACAAATCAATCCCAGACATCCTCTGGACCCCAAAACCATATAGACCCAAGCTACCAAACCTATACTTTACTAGCAATTTAGCAGTACGCACATGGGATAACTATCTATCCACTACGCAACAAGCGAGAACTAAATTTCTCCCCCAAGCTCCCATCTTAGCGCTATCATTGCTTTCCCCATGGTTATCGTTACAACAATGGAAGGAATGGGGTATCTCAAATATTGGTGACCTCTGTGCAGGTTCAGATATCATACCTTTCCCGGAGCTACAACGCTCCCAAGGCCTACCAAACTCGTTTATTTTTCCCTACCTCCAACTTAAAAGCATCATAACTGACAGGTACCCAACAACAAAATCTGTCTTTACATATATTCTTCGATAGATGTCATAAAAATCCGGGCAAGCCCAAGGCCCTGTCTCTATGCTATAAGTTTCTGATGGAAAATATACTTGTAACACCCCTAACATATAGAGAACAGTGGAAAAATGAAGGGATGCAGGTTCCATCTGATGCCCAATGGCTCCAGTCATTGGGGGTGCTCAAGGGGTTGACATCATGTTATTCCCACATAGAAGCACATAAAAAGTTGGTATACAGATGGTACCTCACCCCCAGCCGCTTACATAAAATATACCCAAACGTACCACCGACCTGCTGGAGGTGCACTCAACTAGAGGATAACGTGAGTCATATTTGGCTAGACTGCCCACTGATACAACTATTATGAAAAGATGCCAGAGGTACTTCACTCTCTTCAGATTCCTGACACCAAATTCACTCCTTACCTAAAACTGCTTTTGTTATTTCCCCCCCTCTGGGCCAAGGCACATTGAAAAGTGGCAGCAATAGTCATTTTGGCAACTAGAAAAGTAATAGCCACAAATTGGAAAACAACATATCGGCCCTCAAAAAACGAGTTGTATGTTAAAATCAATCAGTACTACCTGTTCGAAAAAAAATGTCAGCCAATACACACCAGGTAGCACAATCCCTACAAATACCCTGGTCTTTTCGGCCGGCACTCCACCAAGGCACACAGTAAGAACAGAGACACAAGGGAGAAAAGTATCAATGCCTCTGAGATGTGGTGCGACAGATGTTCAGAGTTCACAAGCCAGGGTAACGGAAGATACTTACACATTTCTTCTCCCGGCAGTATTACCAAATGGGTAATCTAGTAATAACATGAGTAATAACATATATCTTATAACTAATCTACAAGGGCACGAGTGACGTCGCTAGAGGCAGAACACTGGTAGATGATGCACGACAATGCAATAGAGTGGTCGGGACACCAAAGCCCAATACCAAGACACATGAGAGGGAACAAGATACAGTGACACGTATGCTTTGTTGTGTGTTGTAAAAATGGTTTTAATTTTGACTGTTATGGATGTAATTATTTTGTATAAAATTTATACACCACCTAGCCTCCCTTCTTCTTTCTGTGTCCCCTCTAATTCTTATGAAACATATCACTAAAATATTACTAAAAAAAATGTTGATAAAACCAATAAAGCATGGTGACAGGCCAAGCAAGCTTCGTAGCCTCTATGACAGTAAAATGGGCTCCATGTTTTGCTTTCAAGTCTCTTGTTGAAGTTCTGACAGCTGTCAAAACTCTGCTCTTTTCCTCCCCATTCTCCTTATAGCTGAATCTCTAAGTTGGCTAAAGATGGTAGTGAATGACCATTGCAATTACTGGCCATATCCCAGTCCAATAATGTTGCATTGCAACTAAATACCCAGCTGTCAAAGCCCATTCTACTTGATTAGACCATTTATGCGTGATGATGCATGTTCCAGTATCTGATTTGGCTTTACTCTGTTCTGGCATAGTTGGCCCTGAGCTTTATTATAGAATTTTAGATTTTTCTGGTGTTATGGCATTGTCTTGTTTCTAAACTATGCTTCTACTCTCATATTCTGCCTTTTCAGAGTTCTCTCTGAAGACCAGTAATATACCTTTCTGTCTCTATTCTATGTATGACTTTTTCTCTGAGATTTGTGTCAGATTAGCTTCACAGCAGCCTATATACTGTCTCAGCAGCATGCACTAAGCCAGTTTACAAATCACACATCTTTTATATACCTATCCTGGGTCTAATCTACAGTCCCATGCTTTCCCTCTCCATAGGGATCTTGTGATGCAGAGAGGCATGTGCAAGGTTAAAGTGCCTGTTGCATTGCTCTCTTTGTTGGAAGGAGAGAGCTGTGCAGTGAAAGTCTGAGAGAGATTTGTCCCCTTTCAGCATTAATCCCCTTATATGCGTGCGTACTTGTCTGTGTGTGTCTCCATATGCATTTCTATGTGTGTGTCACTTTTCTCTGCATGTGTTGCTCTGTCAAGTAGGTGATGGCGAGCCAACATAGGTTTAACCAAGGCCTCATTGATTTTAAAGGTGACACTGGTGAGATAACATGGTGGATAAGGCCCCAGGTCAGCACTACACATACAGTTAGGCTTTAAAATAATAATTATACCTAGACCTTAGAACATAGTAATTAAAGGACCACTATAGGCACCCAGACCACTTCAGCTTAATGAAGTGGTCTGGGTGCCTGGTCCATCTAGGAGTAACCCTTTTTTTTTATAAACATAGCAGTTTCAGAGAAACTGCTATGTTTATACTGAGGGTTAATCCAGCCTCTAGAGCCTCCAGTGGCTGTCTCATTGACAGCCGCTAGAGGTGCTTGCGTGCTTCTCACTGTGAAAATAACAGTGAGAAGACGCCAGCGTCCATAGGAAAGCATTAAAAATGCTTTCCTATGAGACCGGCTGAATGCGCACGCGGCTCCTGCCGCGCATGCGCATTCAACAGATGACGTCGCGAGGAAGAATGAGAGGAGGAAAGCTCCCCTCCCGGCGCTGGAGAAAGGTAAGTGTTTAACCCCTTCCTCTATCCAGAGCCTGGCAGGAGTGGTACCCTGAGGGTGGGGGAACCCTCAGGGCACTATAGTGCCAGAAAAACGAGTATGTTTTCCTGGCACTATAGTAGTCCTTTAACAAATCAAAGCTTAATATATTATATTATATAAATTTAATTATGTTCATCAGAAAATGCATTCTTAGATACATACAGAGACCTTTCTTTTCTTTTCTATATTTAGAAAGACACTTGTACACACACTTTCAATAGTTTAGGGAACCGTATATTAATTTATAATGAATGCTTTGCGGTATTAAGTGTCAATTCAGTAGCGACACTTCAGTAGTATTAGTGGCGGGAAGCATTTTTATGTTCATAAATAATTTGATCGAAAATATAAAACCCTAGACTTGCTGCACAATATCACGTTTAGAATGAACATTTTTTGGTTATGTGAAGTTCTTGATTTAATTACCCACCTTGTTTTATTTTGCTTCTAGCAAGCACAATAGTGCATTAACTTTTTCTTGTGTTTTTGTTTATAATCACCCGCAGTCTTTCTCGGCTAATCGCAATATCTAACTGGCGACAATTATTGTTTAATTTGAAACAAACGTCATTGCAATTTTGCAAGCTTAAGTAAAAAAGTTCTCTGAAGCATAATAACCATCTGAAATAGATGGAACAGAACTAAAAACATAAATTAAATCAAACAACATTCATACTGAATGCGCAATGAAAAAAAATCACAGAACAAATAGAGTGTTAAATTATAGCACAATATTTGCATTCATTATAATTTGGGGTACAATTTCGCATGACATTTAGAGGAATTAAGTAGTTATGAAAGGAACTGCTAAAAACATTAAGATTAAGGATGAGTGAATTTCAAAATAAATTGAAAGTAGTTCGATGTTTTGCATTCAACGGTCCATTTAGAAAATATGAGTTATTTTCACATTTATTTTACACGTTTTTTAAACTCTACACTTTTGTTACAAAATATTTTAAAAAGTCAGTGGGGTGGATTTATCAAGTGTTGGATTCTGAAAAAAAGGTGTAAACTGCTAATAATTACTCAATCAATATGCAATCCATTGTGGACTATGTTCTTTTTACACATTTGCCCCTCTTTTTGGAAACATTACTCATTGGTAAATCTCCCCCCATTGTATTTCACTGCACTGTGCACTAAGAACCAAACTGCATAATTGGAACCGGGGAATTTCCAAACAACTAGAGCCCATTGTTTTGTTGTTTTGGGGGTTATTTTTGGCATTGCAGAAAAGTTATGCCAAAATTGCTATTTACAATTTGGCAATAGATATAAGGTACTGGAACGCCAATTAGTAAATGGTTCCACCGAAAACACAAGATTTTACTAGTCACAAAATGGATATATATGTGTAAATAAAATCAAAATTTGTTGGCTGTCTCCTAACTATCAATCATATCTTTGCCCCATTAATTATCTCTATTTGATGAAATGAGTAGACTTTCAAATACTGAATTGAACATACTTGTTCGGCCATCATGCTTATTGTTTGCTTGGTTTAAGAGCTTTCTGGGAAGCTCCCACCCTTTATTTAGTCTACCTCAATACAAAAAGAAAGCTGCTCGATCCTCCTTCTCCTACAGAGCGCCACAATTATGGAACGACCTCCCGCACACTTTCGAATCTTCCCCAGGCCTAAAGTCCTTTAAGAGATCCCTCTCTACATATCTCAGAACAGAATGCACCTGTCATGGTTGATTATATATTTCTTATCTGTTCTATGTTAAATTTTGTATATATTGTGTATAAATATTGTTTTTGTATTTTATTGTACCCTATTGTATCAATGCAATGTTTTGTGGACCCAACATACATGAACACGAGAGAAAATCATGGTATCCTTCCTGGTAAAATATTTTATAAAGAAATAAATATCCATATGGTGCTTGGGAGATATAAAACTTGCCCATTCTATGGTGTTAATACAGTTATTGACGAGACCATACATACGTTCTCACCAAGTAGGCAAGCTACACCAGTACAATTAGGCCTTTCGCAAGGACTTGCTCTCATATGTGGCATTAAAAGTAATATTAAAATAAGTTCTTCATGCCAAGCATGTAATTTGCATGTTCTTTATATGAGCTGAATGTCTGTTTTACTGAGAGCCAATATGGTCTCTTCATTTAAATATATAAATAAAAATAAGTACATAAAAGTAGGGTTATCCAGGACTCAAAAAAAATGTGTGTGTGTGTGTGTCAGGGTGTGCATCTGTGTGTTTTAGGGTGTGCATCTGTGTGTTTTAGGGTGTGCATCTGTGTGTGTGTGTGTCAGAGTGTGCATGTATTTGTGTGTCAGGGTGTGCATCTGTGTGTGTCAGGGTGTGCATCTGTGTGTGTGTGTGTGTGTGTGTGTGTCAGGGTGTGCATGTATTTGTGTGTCAGGGTGTGCATCTGTGTGCGTGTGTGATAGGGAGTGCATCTGTGTATGTGTGTGTCAGGGTGTGCAAATGTGTGTGTATATATGTGTCAATGTGCTTCTGTGTCAGTATGTGTGTTTGTGTGCATGCACACATCTGTTTGTCAGGGTATGCATCTGTGTATGTGCATCTGTGTGTCCTTGTGTGTGTTTTTATGTCAGTGTGTGTACCTGTATCATGGTGTGTGCATGTATCAATGTTTGTGTGTGTCAGGGTGCATGTGTGTGTATATGTCAATGCATGCATGTGTTAGGGTGTGTGTATGTGTCAGTGACTATGTTAATTTGTGTGTATGTATATCTGTGTAAGTATGTACGTATGTATGTCGTAGTGTATGTGCATACATCCAAGCTGTCATACACCAGCACAAAAGACAAACACACTTCTACAATCTAACAATAAATACAATATATTACATACAAACACACCCTTGCATTCAAACTCCAAAAGGATATACAAACACACCCCTTCACTCAAGCACAAATACTTAACACAAATGGACATCCGCATTGAAAAGTGAACTTTACATTCAAACATACCCCTGCAATCAAATGCAAACATTACATAGAAACACACCCCTATATTAAAACACTAAATCTATATACAAGCACCCCTTCAAACACCAACACTGTACATTACACTGTAGTGCCAGTAAATGCTGCAGTGCTGTACAGATATACAACCTAGAAAATGTGACTTTGGGTGCCTTGGAAAAATATTGAAATATTAAGGGCGCCTTGAACTTAAAATGTTTGGTAACCACTGGGCTAGAGGTTTGGAAACCTCTAGTCACCTAAGGGGGTATTTGTTTGGGTGGTTCCTGGGCTTTTTCATTGAGGGACATTTAGCCTCTTAGTAAAGGGTTAATCCCCACCAGGTTCTGGGCCCCAAATTTTGCCTTATATGTTAAAATTTATAATAATTAACCAAAGTGCTGTTCTTTGCAGCTATAATTGACAGACTTACCCATGCTATTTTCATTGTTTCATGCTTTGTTAGTTTAAACTAACACACTGAATCTAGCCTGCAAGCAGTAGTAATAAATATCATGGATCTTTAAACTGGCTTCCGAGCATAACCTGTTACTGCCGTGATCAAACAAATTAGGGGCCTAAGTAAACAAATACTAATACAAGTATAGAAAATCTAAATTTAGAGTGATTTTTAAGAAATATCTGATTGTAAAACATTATATATATATAAAACAATATATAAAACATTATATATATACATATACATACATATATGCAGAGAGAGAGAGAGAGACTGACAGAACCTGGACTGTTTTTGTCAGTCGTGGTTCTTGAGGACTGGTTTGGGAACAGTGTTCCACCAATAGTCCAGGTTTTGTAAGTATATCCATTGGAATAAAACAGAGAAATACATCAATCCTGGACTTTTGGTGCATTGTGATTACTGGTTTGGGAACCACAATGGTATCTAACACATAGAAACCAGTGCACGCACTTGCTAAACATAGTTTATTAGTTTTTGTTTCTTTAAAAATAAATAAATAACACCTAACTTGTGAAAAAATAATGGGGGTTTAGTTACAGTATATGATCATACAGTGTATAAGCCTGCAACAATGCCAATGTACCCCATTCTTGGCAGGTCTTACTCTAGCAATCTAATGCCTACTCTTATGAGATTAATCACCTTACTTGGAAAATAATTTCTCCTGGGACTCTTTGCAGGTCAAGGGTAAATGGGGCCTTGGAATGAAGCACTTGTGACTGGAAGGGGTGCAAAACCAAGGAGTTGGCCGGGACTCCCAAATAAAATTATATATGAAACCAAGAGGGCTGCATTCACCTGGACATGCATACACTACCAGGCTGCAGCTGGGACCAATTCATACAACATACAAGACCCAGCACACTCTCTCACTAAACTCTAGCTTCAAAGCTTAAAAAATGTACAAATACAAAAGTAGAAGATATGAATTTTAGTACGCAATAAGTGAATTATTGTAAGATGTTAATATCTGTATCGGTACACACACATATATATATATATATATATATATATATATAAAAACATATATAGTACCTTGCACTCAAGCTGTCCTTCAGTTCTTGCCATGAACCGGGTGCAATACCAGGGCTCCAAATATCCAAATACAAAATAGAATGGCTGCACTCACGGAATTTCTTCAGTTTAAAATATAACTTTTAATGAAATCGCATAAAAATGGACGTTTCAGTCCAGCCTGTGGACTTTCATCAGGATATCCTGATGAAAGTCCACAGGCTGGACTGAAACGTCGATTTTTATGCGATTTCATTAAAAGTTATATTTTAAACTGAAGAAATTCCGTGAGTGCAGCCATTCTATTTTGTATTTATATATATATATATATATATATATATATATATATATAAAAAAAAAATATATATATATATATATATATATATATAGAGAGAGAGAGAGAGAGAGAGAGAGAGAGAGAGAGAGAGAGAGAGGAATGGCATAATAACATATACTTAGACATTTTTCCTCTTTGCCTTATTTTTGGGACATTTATACCACCTAGGTTGACAATTAGCCTGCCAGCATGAAATTCCAAGTCAACTAGCATACTCTATGTCTTTCGAATTTTTTTTCTTGTTTTGAGACTTGGACTATTAGAGATGTTCTGAAAACCTCACACCACATTCTATGACTTTGTATTGAAGTGAAATGTACACCTGCTGTGTTACAAAGTGACTGCTACCACTTGCTGATGAGCTTCATGTTAGAGTTTTCTGTTTAGTGTGATTGCTAGACGCGCTGATGATCTGACGAGTTTAAAAATGGATGGAAGTAACATCTGTATTTAGCTGAGATATGTTTTTTTTATATATATTAAAGAACATCACCTTCACAAAGTGACCCTCTTCACACAAAAAAAAAGATTTAGGAAATGTAAAAAATCTAAAGTTCAAAGTGCGCACTTCAAAATAAGCTGAGCTCAAAGACTTTCATTTTTATCGAGAGACTGAGAAAAATGCTCTAATGTTATTTCATTTTTATATAGAAAAATTTGAATCAAAGTTGTTTAAACTGTATGATTTCATATTAATTATCTCTGAACTTTATTCCAAATCTGCATTTTTTACATAGAGTTTTGGGATCCTATTTCACGATTGACAAGTTTAAAGGGAAAAAAATATATTACATTTTTTAGACAATTATTACATATTATGTTTCTATGCAAATGCATTTCTTGCTACATAGTTTGAGAACTTTTGTATACTCTGACATCTTTTTAACCTTTCTTGGAACACTAATAATGGAGTTTAGTATAGTAATTTTCTTCTAATTGTATCGCTTTCACAGTTCACTGTTTTTGGATTATAATTGACACATTATACTGTTGCATTGTAAACTGCTTTGTTCGTGTAATGGGAAAACATTTGGCTTTATTAGTCCAGCTTAGAGAAAACTGTAGGCAATAAGGGTTGCAGTTTTATTATAGTGCTTTTGGTATCACCTTTTGGTAGAGGTGTCGCGAACATAAAATTTTCTGTTTGCGAACGGCGAACGCGAATTTCCGCAAATGTTCGCGAACGGGCGAAACGGGCGAACCGCCATAGTCTTCAATAGGCAGGCGAATTTTAAAACCCACAGGGACTCTTTCTGGCCAAAATAGTGATGGAAAAGGTGTTTCAAGGGGACTAACACCTGGACTGTGGCATGCCGGAGGGGGATCCATGGCAAAACTACCATGGAAAATTACATAGTTGATGCAGAGTCTGGTTTTAATCCATAAAGGGCATAAATCACCTAACATTCCTAAATTGTTTGGAATAACGTGCTTTAAAACATCAGGTATGATGTTGTATCGATCAGGTAGTGTAAGGGTTACGCCCGCTTCGCAGTGACAGACCAAACTCCCCATTTAACGCACCGCAAAAAACCGCAAACAGTCCATTTGCACAACCGCAAACTCCCCATTTGTCCTCACTGATGTCATTGAAGGTCTCTTCCTCCACCCAGCCACGTACAACACCAAGGGTCCCCGAAAGGTGACAACAAGCCCCCTGTATTTTTTTTTTAAATGTACACTACTGTTACACCAGATATGAGTTGCACTGGTGTGACACTGTGCCCTGGCAGGCCCTGAAACGCACACGTGTGAAGGAAACTGACTCCTATTATTTCACAGTCAAATTTCTAGTTTTTTTTTTTTTTAAATGTACACTACTGTTACACCAGATATGAGTTGCACTGGTGTGACACTGTGCTCTTGCAGGACCTGAAATGCACACGTGTGAAGGAAACTGACTGCTATTATATTACAGTAAAAAAAAATTCGTTTTTTTTAATGCAAGCTATTGTGACACCAGATATGAGTGGTGGCACTGGGCAAGTGGGCACAGTATACGCTGTGAGCCTGACACACATGCTGGCAGGCAGGCAACTGCAATTAGATTACACAGGGAAAAAAAAAAGCAGACTGATGTTATAGCCCTAAAAAGGGCTTTTTGTGGTGCTGTCCTTACAGCAGAGATCAGATGAGTCCTTCAAGACTGTAGTGGACACTGAATACACCAGCCTAGCTATCGATTTCCCTATTAAATCAGCAGCAGCTACACTGTCCCTCCTTTCACTAAGAATGCAGCTTCCGGGGGGTGGGGCCTAGCTGTCATGGAGGAAAGACGCACTTCGTGTGAGCTCCCTCAATATCTCACTTTAAGCAGCTATCAACAAGCGAATTTCACCCCAGAAGGGGATGACCCAGCCAGCAATGTTGCTCCTACCTGACCGACCCGACATACTTAATAGCGGTCAGCAACTCGACAGAGTCTTACTTACCTCCGCGTGGCAAATGTGGCCTGGTGCTCACTGGGCGGAAGAGGCAGACGATCTCCTGATCCTGGGATGCCCAGGAGCAGCTACTTCCCGGCAGGAGCTCTTTTACTCCCCCTCTTGGACCGGTGGGGGTTATCCCGGTCCACCCCTGAGAGGCTGTCTGGAGCTAATGGAATCACAGAGCACAGCCGCCCAGGCTGACATACTCATCTGCGACTCTCCCAATATGGCGGCAGCCGCGTGTCCTCCTGGTACCAGCAAAGCATGGCAGGATATTGAGTCTAAGCTGGACAGACTCTTTAATCAATTTTGGAAGCAAATAACAAGCAGGAAGCCCCAACAAGCTCCACCACAGCCCCAACAAGCTCCACCACAGCTAAGCGAAGCAGTCCCCATTAAAATCCACCAACGCAAAAGGCGTCGAAGACGGGACCGGAGGCACAAAGAGAAATGCAGAGCCTGCCCCACGTCAAACACTCGCCTCCACCTTAAGCCACCACAATCCCGCACTGGACATGAAGCACCACCGGGACAAATCCGACCACCCGACAAAACAAGCTTCCACCACCTCAAGCCGCGAACCCGGCACTCAGCCAGAGACTTGCCTTTGTTATTCCAGGTATCAGGGACTCCCAGGGTCTGCACCTGGCGCCCAGAAGGGATCAGATGAGCACAAGCAGTAAACAGCAGCCTGCCAAGCATGTCCCACTATAGCCGATCCTCCAAACCATGCCTTTGATCACATGAACTGCTCTCTGCACATTAACTAATCGTAAAGTAGAAAGCATTTAAACATGTAATTATTTCACCTCCTAAAGAGTTTATTGTCGTAGTTCCTTACATGCCTTTACCTTAACCGTTCATGTATTATGTTATTCACTAGTCTCATCTCATGGGGCGACTCACACTTGATTTATAACTAGTGGTGGAGCTGCTGATATAAATACACAGTTGATAACGTGCAAGCTACACCCTAAACATGACAGCCATCTTTCACAACAATGTACTGCTATATACTCATACCGTGTTTCCCCGAAAATAAGACCTACCCCGAAAAAAAGCCCTGGCTGAATTTTCGGGGTGGGCTGCAATATAAGCCCTACCCCGAAAATAAGACCTAGGCATTTTACCTTTCCGGCCCGGCGGGACTTCCTTCTTCTATGAGGAGGAGGGGGAGGAGCGTGATGACGACGTGCGCAGCGTGATGACGACGTGCGCAGCGCCGTCAGTCTGCCTTCACGGATCTTCAGCGGAAGGATCCATTCCGGGCGGTGAGGCACCCAGTGGTCGGACTCTTTGAACTGTGAGTAGATACTGGTATTTTTTGTCTGGGACTTAATTAATTAAAGGGGAGGGTGAATTAATTAAAGGGGGGGTGAATTAATTAAGGGGGGGGTGAATTAATTAAAGGGGGGTGCATTAATTAAAGGGGGGTGGATTAATTAAAGGGGTGGTGGATTAATTAAAGGAGTGGTGGATTAATTAGAGGGGGTGGATTAATTAGAGGGGGTGGATTAATTAGAGGGGGGGTGGATTAATTAGAGGGGGGGTGGATTAATTAAAGAGGGGGTGGATTAATTAGAGGGGGTGTGGATTAATTAAAGAGGGGGTGGATTAATTAAAGGGGTGGTGGATTTATTAAAGGGGGGTGGATTAATTAGGGGGGTGGATTAATTAGAGGGGGTGGATTTATTAAAGGGGTGGTGGATTAATTAGAGGGGGTGGATTAATTAGAGGGGTGGATTAATTAGAGGGGGTGGATTTATTAAAGGAGGGGTGGATTTATTAGAGGGGGGGATTTATTAGAGGGGGTGGATTAATTAGAGGGGGTGGATTTATTAAAGGGGGTGGATTTATTAAAGGGGGGTGGATTTATTAGAGGGGGTGGATTAATTAAAGGGGGTGGATTTATTAAAGGGGGTGGATTAATTAGAGGGGGTGGATTAATTAGAGGGGGTGGATTAATTAGAGGGGTGGATTAATTAGAGGGGGTGGATTTATTAAAGGAGGGGTGGATTAATTAGAGGGGTAGGATTTATTAAAGGGGGTGGATTTATTAAAGGGGTGGATTAATTAGAGGGGGTGGATTTATTAAAGGGGTGGTGGATTAATTAGAGGGGGTGGATTAATTAGAGGGGGTGGATTTATTAAAGGGGGTGGATTAATTAGAGGGGGTGGATTAATTAGAGGGGGTGGATTTATTAAAGGGGGGTGGATTAATTAAAGGGGGGTGGATTAATTAAAGGGGGGGGGTTCAATGTGCATACCCGTACCGTAAATAAATAAGCCCTACCCTGAAAATAAGCCCTAGTGTGTTTTTTGTGACTAAAATTAATATAAGACCCGGTCTTATTTTCGGAGAAACACGGTACCCTCAGTGCAACTAGCCATGATATACGCACGTTCAACTAGCATGCTCAAATACAACACACTTCTGTCTAAAAAAAAAAAAAAAAAAATAATACAAAAAAAAGAAAAAGAATGCAGCTTCTGAATGAATCTAAAATGGATGCTGTCCAGGAGGTGGGAGGCTCTGCGAGGGTGTGTCTGCTGCTGATTGGCTGGAATGTGTCTGCTGACTGTGAGGTACAGGGTCAAAGTTTACTCAATGATGACGAATAGGGGGTGGACCGAACATCGCATATGTTCGCCTTCCGTTGCGAACGCGAACAAGCTATGTTCGCCAGGAACTATTCGCCAGCGAACCGTTCGGGACATCTCTACCTTTTGGTGACACGTATCGTATCAGATCAATAAGATGTTTTGACTTTCGCAGTTAGCATAAGTTTTCAATATGGTCACAATCCAAAATTCACAAACCCTTTTTCTGCTGGTCTCTCAGCTGACATCAGAAAACGTTATTGATAAAAAATTCAAGAAAAAAATTGTGATGTTGTTACTATAGAGCTGAATAGACAAACATTGTAAGGACAACGACAAACAAAAATTAGATTTTGCTGGTTTTGATTACATCACTTGATGAACATTACATACAAACAAATTGCTAAGCACAAAGAGTGTCTTGGGAACTGCAGAGGGCACTATTAAATCATCACCCATGGGAAATAATCTTATATGAACATGTTAACCACTGGTAAAGAGGTCCAAAGGCTAATAGCCCCACTGTAGTGAGCGAGCAAAAATGGTTTTAAATGAAATGGGGTGTATGAAGAAGAGGGGGTATACTCAGTGATAAAAGGCATACGAGGGCACCAACATGGAGGTTAGTGGGGGGAATGTGAATAGAGAGTGGGAATATATGTAGAGCAAGGGAGAGCGTTAAAGCAATATCAGAGGATTATGAGGTTGCTTCCAACTGTTTTGGGGTGAATGCGGCTGTGAGTGCTTAGGTAAGTGTGAGTGCTGGTGATGACTGGTGAACGACAGTGAAAGAGGGTGAAGTACTCGATAGGTTGAGTGAAAAGTACAGGTAAGGTTAAAGATAGGTAGAGGAAAGAGCACAGACACAATACATGCATGTCAAACCTATCAATGTGTCAAGTGAGTGTGCTAACACTGCGCACATTGCTCCAACTTCATTCCTGAAGGATTTAAACTGTACCAGGTAGGTTATCTGTCAAGAATAGATGAGTGCCTGCAAATGCTGGAAAAGTGCAGAACATCCACACCTTCCACACATGGTTTTCCATCCACTTGCTATGATTATTGGAAAGGGAATAATACAGAGTTAGACTTTTGGAAGGTGTCTATTGTTGGTTTTGACATGTTCAGAAAGTAAGTAGTTTTCTCTCTCCCTATCCCCTGTGAGGTGTGTCCCCCCCTTGCAATAATGCATAGATCACAAGTGACAGAACCCTACTGATATAAATGTATTATTTGTTTCTAATAAAATGTATCAAGATACAATATGAACACTTTTGCATACGAGTATATTGAAATGTAATTAAGATAAAAAGATGAAAATATAAAATATATGTAGTTACTTGATAAAGATAAAAATAAAAGTAAAAAAAATGTATTATTTTTTTTCCCATATGGTTTGTTTTCAAATTGACAGACGTTCCATTAATTTTTTTAATAAAGTTTACTTTAAAAAAAAAAAGAAGAAAAAAAATGTTTTAGTGGCCGTAAACTACCCACTTGTTCAGGTTTTATTAAAAGTTTTTCATTCTGTTTACTGTTTATTGATTTCACTTATACTTAAAATACTGACATTCGAGACTATAAATATTTCCTGCTCTGGCATTTGTCGAAGTCTAATTTTTTTTTCCTGAATTGTCTTTTTTATTCACACAATGGAGTTAGAAAATTAATTCCTTTCCGATTTTTTCTCTTTGATCCTTTTTAATAGTTTTTCCTCCTCTTATTTATTTTTCATGTCAGCACAATTGATTCGAGTGAGTCAATATAATAGTTTACAACTAGCATAATCATTACTAGAGAGCCAATGTGTGTCCCGTCTCTGTAAAGAAAGGATCAACTTGAAATATGCATTGTTTGTCAAGCTCACTAAATTATAAATAATGATATATTATGCTGCTAATGTAAACGCACCTCCATTCCATAAAAATATGAGATACATTTGATAAATTTTTTTCACAGTATTGTTGATGCTGTTACGAATGGGCAAGTATTTTCACCTTCTAACATAAAATTGTAGATATAGATATCTTTTTATATTAGCATACACTTTTGCAATGTTTGTTCTGTCAACAGACTCAACAGGGTATATTCACTAAACAGTGATTCTAAACCTCTTACATAGTTACATATCTGAAAAGAGACTTGCGTCCATCAAGTTCAGCCTTCCTTACATTTGTTTTTTGCTGTTGATCCAAAAGAATTAAAAAAAAAAAAAACAGTTTGAAGCACAATTTTGCAACAAGCTAGGGAAAAAAAATCCTTCTTGACCCCAGAATGGCAGTCAGATTTATCCTTGGATCAAGCAGTTATTGCCCTACATTGAAAGATTATATCCTTGAATATTCTGTTTTTGCAAGTATGCATCTAGTAGCTGTTTGAACATCTGTATGGACTCTGATAAAACCACTTCTTCAAGCAGAGAATTCCACATCCTGATTGTTCTTACAGTACAAAAACCTTTCCTTTGCCTTAGACAAAATCTTCTTTCTATCAGTCTAAATGCATGACCTCGTGTCCTATGTAAAGTCCGGTTTGTTAATAGATTTCCACACAATGGTTTGTATTGGCCCTGAATATATTTGTATAATGTTATCATATCCCCTCTCAGGCAATTGAGAGATCATATTTACAATGCCACTTTTAAAGCAACACTCTAACCTTACAAATATGTATTCCTAAAGTTACAGTGTACTCCTATTTAGATTTGCACGCCCCCCTCTAATTACATTTATTCCTCTTTGTGCCACATCCACAGAGCCTCCCCCAGCTGACATCATCAATTTATATAGAAGCATTTGGGGCTAGTGCACATAACTGTGCCAGAGATGCATTGGCACCTAACTGTGCCAATGCATCTCTGTGGGGAGCGGTTATGGTCTTCATGCAAAGCACAGGGCTGGTGCAAGGACTTTTGGCTTCGCAGACCAAATTGTATTTTGCCCCCCCCTCCCCGAAAACAAAATGAACCTTCACATGTGTTTAATTTAATCCCCATTTTAAATTTCTTATCCCCTTTTGTATTACTTTTGAATGTCTTACTCGTTTTAGTGGAGCTTATCCCCCATTTTCCCCTCTGTGTTTTACACCCCCATTGTGTGCCTCTTACAACCCCCTTGTGTGTGTCTCACTATCCCCCTTTGTGTATCTCTTACTTTTACTCAATCCCTTTATGTGTCTCTTCCCCAGCTCCTTTTGTGTGACTCTTTATCCGCTAACCCCTTTTGGGTGTCTCTTCCCACAGAGACACCCTTTCTCCTTATCAAGCCTCTGTGTGTGTCTATTTCTCCTTCACCCTTCTCTGTGTCTCTCTCCTCCAGCCCCTATGTGTGTCTTTAACCCCTTCCCTAGATGCTCTGTGTCTCTTTTCCTCCCCCTAACTCCCCTGAGCGTCTCTTTTCCTACCAAGTTCCTTTTGCATGTCTCTTGCCCCTAACCTCTTTATGCGTATCTTTTACCCCTTCCCCAGTCCCCCTGTGTGTCTCTGTGCCCCAGCACAATATCTCTACCCCCCAGCCCATCTATGTTTGTCTTTTACCTTTCTACAGTTACTCTGTTTGACTCTTTTTCCCCTTCCCATCCCCATTGTGTGTGTCTCTCTCCCCTTCCCATCCCCTTTGTGTGTCCCTCTCTCCCACAACCCCTCCGTGTGTCTCCTTACCTCTCACATCCCCTGAGGGTGTATAGTTCTCCTCCACAGCCCCTCTGTGTGTCTCCTTCTCCCCTACAGCCCCTCTGTGTGTCTCTTTCTACCACCATCCCTTCTATGTGTCATTACATCCCCCCAGCTCCTCTGCGTGTCTTTTTCCCAGCCCCATTTGTGTGTCTCTTCCACTACCTCTCCCTATTTGGTCTCTTCCCACTTCCCTTTTGCTTACATTCTTGTAGCATGGCCATGTGGACTGTAATAGAGAGTCTTCAATATCCTCTACCCAGTTTGACAGAAAGTTGCTCAATGCATTCAGTGAGAACTTCCTGTCAGACTAGGTTGAGGATATTGAAAATCCTTCACTGTAGTCCATGGAGTCACACTACATGAAGTGAATGAGAGGAGGGGAGCATTGTGCTGTACGCTCTTTTTCAGCCTCCCCTGTCCGTCCATGCCCCCTGCCCCTCTGTGGGTTTAACACAAAATGGCCATATGGTGGAACTGATTCCCTATATTTGTTTGCTGAGACAGGTGATTTAAGTAGCCTTGTAGTTTTCTCTCCATTAGTTTCACCACTGCTTTGACTGGTCTGCAGCTACATAGCCCCATACGCAGCAAACTGCTTTGCACTGTGTGTTCTGACACCTTTCTATCATGATCAGCATTAAGTTTTTCAGCAATTAGAGCTACAGTAACTCTTCTGTGTGATCAGACAAAACGAGGCAACATTTGCTCCCCATGTGCAACAATGAGCCTTGGATGCCCAGGACCCTGATGCTGGATCACCAGTTATACTTCCTTGAACCACTTTTGGTAAGTAATAACCACTGCATACCAGGAACACCCCACAAGTTTATTAAGCTATTACTGTAGTCCTTGAGCACAACCTTTCAAATTATGTATGATTCCTAAGTGCCCCCTCTGGGATATTGAAGGTTTGGGGAAATTTGTAACCTGGAAGAATTAAAAATCCTGTTATAGTCACTATCTCAGAAAGATGTCTCAACCTCTAAAAACTATCCAGGGGCATGTATGGTGAGTTCTCCAGATGTACCGTGATAGGTAGTAGAAGGCCCATTTCTCCCACTGGGAAAAGGGTATTATGCAAAACAAGAAATCTCTGTGAAATTGTGGGAGAGATATCCAGTAAGTGAGATAGTTTGAGCCATACGGAGATCGTAGCCGCAATGGTTGGGTGTTGGGGGATTGGATATTCCCTGTGAGTGTAAATGGGAGTGCCTGCATAGGAGTGTGTAAGGAAGACTATTCAATGTGGATCCAAAGTTTGGAGGGTGGTTGTATGGAGCAGTCCAGAATCCTGTTCATATGTATTGCATAGTAGTAATGGAGGATATGAGGAAGTCCCAGTCCCCCCTTGTGTTTTGGACGTGTGATTATGTTGTAGGATAAGCCTGGTCTCTTCCTAAGTGTGGTATTTAGTAGATACAAAAAGTGAGTGAGTACATTCATAGATATAACATTGACCCTTTTTATCCACCGGAGATGGGTTTTATCCCACTTCCCAAATCCACCTGTATGGTGGTCAGCAATTGCAAGAAGTTCTATGTGTATAGATCGCTTGGATTTACAGGGATGTTAACTCTGAGGTATTAAATCAATATGGGGGCCACTGGAACTCAAACTCATTTTACTGGCACTATAGGGTTACTAGGTCCCCACCTCCCTCAGGGCTCCCCTCCTGCTGGACTGAAGGGGTTAAAAGCCCTTAAAACTCCTTCAGCCACTTACCTTAATCCAGCACCGGGCTCCCTCAGCGCTGGTGACCTCTCCTTCCCCTGCCAACATCAGCTCCGAATGAGCATGTGCGGTCACAGCCGCGCACGCATTCAAACCACCCATAGGAAAGCATTACTCAAGCTTTCCTATGGACATCCAGCATGTCCTTAATGTGATTTTAGCATTGAGGATCGCGGAAAGCGGCCTCTAGTGGCTATCAGGGAAACAGCCACTTGAAGCTGAATTAACCCTCAATGTAACCATAGTAGTTTCTCTGAAACTGCTATGTTTACAGCTGCAGGGTTAAAACTAGGGGGACCTGGCACCCAGACCACTTCATTGAGCTGTGGGCAATGGAGATGAAAAGAAGCCATTTACTTTAATACGGACTGTAGGTTGCGAATATATGGCTTTAATCCACTGCATCCAAGTGGGTCCAAAACCGAGGGCTTACAACGTGAGCATAAAGAATGGCCAATCCACCCTGTTGAATGCTTTTTCAGCATCTATTGCCAACGGGATGGACAGGTCCCCCCCTTTCAGTGACCATTGCACTAAATCCATCACCAACTTAGTCTCCCTCGCAGGAACAAACCCAGCCTGGTCGAGATGTATCAATCTCTGTAGGAGTGGCCTCAGGCATAGTGCAAGCATCTTAGTAAATAGTTTAACGTTCACATTGATCAGTGAAATGGGATGAAAACTACCAAAGGCCTCCAGACTGGATGGGGGCAGGGCAATCAAATGGGATAACGCGTTAAAGCGGCACTGTCATGGACGAATTCCATTTTTTTTTTTTTTTTAAAACCCCATCCCGACTCCACTACATCTAATTGACCCCCTAGTCACCCCCAAATGCCCTTAAGCTCCCCTTATTACCTATTTTTTTATCTTTATTTTGTGCCCGGACCTAAGTTCTGGGCGCCGCCATCTTTGTGTGGGTAGATGAAGTCTCTGTGGGACACGTCATCTGCCTACACTAGATAGTGCTGTGAAATTCCCGCACATGCCCAGTTAAACACCTGGGCATGCGAACGGGAATTTAATCTATTCATTCATTTGTCAGAAAGACAAAAGGAATGAATAGAAATGTCACAAGAACAAACAAACACTGAATATCAATGTTTCTTTGTTCGTTCAGTTTATTACAAGGAGGGAGCTACCGGCGCGCAGCTCCCTCCTTGTAAAATGTAAAGATAGAAGCGGCAGGGAGCAGTGCTCCACCCCACTTTCATAACCTCCCAGCTCCGCCCTCACTCTATGGCAGTCAATATGACCCCCATAATAGCATAAGGGAGATTATATAGCGAGGTATAGCTCATTGTTAAAAAAAAAACACAAAAAAAAACCTAGTACCCCTGAGCGGTGGGTGGGGGCCATAAATAACAATAAGGACCTATTGTCCTCCCCCCCCAAGAAGTGGGTGGGGGCCCTAAATGAAAATGCCCCGCCCCCCTTCCAAGGTGACTAGGGTCCCCAAGCCCTTAGTCACCCCCCTACCCAAATAAGAAATAATCCCCTACCTACCCCCCTCACCTTAAAAATAATGAGGGGGGAATAAAAGAACTAACTACCTGTAAAAAAAATAAAACTTACCATTTGATGTCTTCTTTTTTTCTAAAAAAGGTCAAATAAAAAACATAATACCCGTTGAACTTGTAAAAACTAAAAGAAAAAAAAGAAAAAAAAATCTGACGAAAAAGAAAAAAAAAAGACGCTAAAAATTAACCCATCTTCACCTGGCGAGGGCACAGACTGAGCTCCGCAGGGCGGGGAAAGGTAAGTTCTTTGGAATTTTCCCACTCTGTGTAAAATGACACAGAGCACTCTGATTGGTTGAATTTCAAGCCTACCAATCAGAGTGCTGTGACAGGTAAATGTAGAGACTTACCTGTCAGTCTCTTCATTTACCTGTCAGAGCACTCTGATTGGATGGCTTAAACGAACCAGGGTGGGGCAAGGCTTTCTAAGCCTTTCCCGCCCTGCAGAGCTCAGTTTGGGTTTTTTTGCGCTCTGGTTTTTTATATTATTTTTTACAATTTTGATGCGTATTATGGTTTTTATTTGTCCTTTTTTGGAGCTGAAAAATAAAGATTTAAGAAAAAAGAAGACTTACCATCTAATGGTAAGTTTTATATTTTTTTACAGGTAGTTAGTTCTTTTATTCCCCCCTCACTATTTTTGGTGAGCGGGGTAGGTAAAAGATTATTTTTGTTTTGGGTGGAGGGGGGTTGACTAGGGGAATTTTCATTTAAGGCCCCCACGAGCCGCTTAAGGGTGGGGGCCGGGGGGAGGACAATAGTTCCCCCCCTTTATTTTCCTTTATGACCCCCACCCATCGCTCAGGGGTGGGGGCCGGGGAGGAGGACAATAGGTTCCCCCCTCATTTTTCTTTATGGCACCCACCCACCACTCAGGGGTGGTGGTCGGGGGGAGAATAATAGGTTCCCCCCTGATTTTCCCTTATGGCCCCCACCCACCACTTAGGGGTGGGGGTCGGGGGTCGGACAATAGGTCCCCCCCTTATTTTCCTTTATGGCCCCCACCCACCGCTCATGGGTGGGGACCGGGGAAGAGGACAACAGGTTCCCCCCCTCATTTTTCTTTATGGCACCCACCCACCACTCAGGGGTGGAGGCCAGGGGGGAGGACAATAGCCCCCCCCCCTCAATTTCCTTTATGGCCCCCACCCGCTGCTCAGGGGTGGGGGCCGAGGGGAGGACAATAGGTCCCCCCTCTCATTGTCATTTATGGCCCCCACCCACCGCTCAGGGGTGGGGGCCGGGGGGGGGGGGAGGACAATAGGTTTGAATCTGTATCTATGTAACTGTGTGTTTTTAAAATACCCTTATGCAGTCTGGGAGTTTCATATTAACCCCTACACTGACTTAACACTAATCCTAGACTAAAGAGCATGTAAAAGATAAGATACATAATGAGGAATGATTAGGGAGAAATAAAGCCACCTTCAGTCTTGTGGTTTATTATCTAGTGTCTTGATGGCTTTTTTTCCCACAATACAAATGTCACGATTATGTGTCCTCTATCTCTTGTGCTGTAGATGAATATGTCTACATAATATTTTACAATTAACCAATTATTAACTATATTCTAAGAACCTTAACAATCTTCCATAATGACTTCATACATATCTCTTTGCTCCCAGCAAAACAAATCAATGGTTCATTTCCATGCAATTTTTAAATATGAATAACTAGCCATGGGGAAACAATATAAATCACAAAAAGACATTTAGTTTGAAATGGCTCTAGGAAACAGTTTGTTTCATACTACCAGCAATTAAACCCAACTTATACAAATTCATTCATCTGCCGTCACAGAATATCACACTTAAATTGGTATCGGGAATATTTCTTTTATTTCTAAATATGGTCTATGTCCTCAAGCTCTCGGAAATGCTACCCGATTAACTTTACAAGTCCTTTGACACAATGACATACCTCACAACATTTCAAATAGACAAAGAGGGTGTCAGGACCCTATCCTTACAGATAAGTCCCATGTTAATTTATTTATGTTCCTTTAAATCAAGTTCCAGCTCTCCACCATTAGTGGCCTCCCTAGCCACTAGCAACCTCAGTCTCCACCTGCCTAGGAATAATTACAGATCCCACAAAAGGCCACACCTGAGAATACCAGTGGCCTTTACATTGAAGTTGATGTTCATACTGAAAAGACTTCAGATCCTGGCTCCTGAGAAGCAACCTATGACTTGCCTTCATTGCTTCCAACCTGATTACTTCCAACCCTGCTCCATACCAACCCTGCTCCATACCAACCCTGCTCCATACCAACCCTGCTCCATACCAACCCTGCTCCATACCAACCCTGCTTCATACCAACCCTGCTTCATACCAACCTTGATTGCCTGCAACTCTGCTTTATCCTGCCTACCTGTCCATAAACCTTATCTAGACATTTCTACTTACTCTTATTTACAAGGTGTCATTTTATTACCCTTGAACCTTATTGTTCTTTATGCCCATCTTATTATTCTTGCTATACTATTATCTTTAGCTTTCTTATTATTTGCAAACCTGTTTATGATCTTTATAGGGCATATTACCTTAACGTTTATTTATTTCACTTTTCTTTCTCCTAATTATTTCCTTCTTTAAGTTAACCTGCTGATATGTCAAAACCTGCAAATAAAGCCTCTTTAGTTAACTCTGGCCAAAGTCTCCTACAGACTTTCTCCTACAGAGGGGCACTGTCATTTTAGGGTTGTGAGTGGGGTGTGAACAGTGCAAAACTGTTGTGAGAAGTTTTAGCTGCCTTGCTAATAACATTTTTGCAACAAAAATGTAATTTAGAACAATAACAATGTAACTTAATTACACAGCCTGATTTCTAAAAACATTTATTGCACTTTAAGACACATGACTATGAGAATTATTGCTGTAGAGCTCTGTTACACCCTCGGGCACACAAACAATATGAAGCTTTTAGAAAGGAGGGACATTAGCACAGAAAAGAGAGACAGAGATTTGAGCCAAAAATGGTGACTGTTCCTCTTAAATAGGGACTTGTTGGTATTTGCCATGTTCTGCATTAAAACGAACTCCTTTGAGCAGCCTATTTTTAGCTATCTCAACAAGACTGCAAATTCACCTGTGATTTTTTCTTTTTTTTTTTGTGAATGTGCAAAAAATAAAATACACAAACTTAGCTTATAGATACACAGCTTCCCAAGGTTATCGCCCAGATGATAACCATACAGCATAGGTATATAAAAGGTAGGTAGTTTAGGGATTGTGCTAGTGTACCTAAAATAAAGGACACAACACAGCGCAATATTGTTTGAAAATAATAAACAATCTGATGTTATATTGCACTCACAAATTTCAGAGTGTTTTATAGGTGCCATCCTTGATGTAATTAGGGGGCTTGGGTTCCTCCTTAGGTGACAACTGTTGGATACCGGGGCCAATATGGTGATTCAGATATCTACAGCCAAAAGGATAAAGCAAAACGGATATTTATTCACATATGAGATAAAAAGATATGAAATACATAAACAAATATATAAAAACAGGTCCACAGGTCCTATGCATTTCGTTCTTACAAAGAACTTCCTTAGGGACCAAACCACATAAAACAGTAATAGTATTAAACAAAAAAAAAAACCAAAAGGTAATCTAAAAACGCACTTCCCTCAGTCATCTTTAAATAGGGCTAGTCCCTCGCATGTGATAAGGAAGTATTTTTTTTGGAGTAAGGGTGTGTTGCTCAGGAGGCAGGCCTATGGTGCAGCATTCTGTGTAACATTTATTATTTATTTTATATAAATATAAAGATTCTGTGCATTCTGTGTAACATTTATTATTTATTTTATATAAATATAAAGATTTGAGCATGCAAAACAATACAGCATTCAGCATATCAATAAGCCAAAAGGGACCTCATACGAGTGTGGAACATATGGAACACACTGTTCCAGAAAAAAATGGCCGCTGGAACGCAAGCACAAACGAAATGGAACGCATGTGTACAAAAATGGCCGCCGGAACCGAAAATGATGTAAAGCACACTCACGAGCCTTGGGATGGTGGCCGCAAGTGTACAAAATAGAGCTCTTATTACAAGCAGGGGGCGGAATATGGCGCAAAAACAACATTTAAAAGCAGGAACTTTACACATCAATTTATGCACCTGAGGAAGACACAGGATAAATGTTGAAACGTGTTGTGCTTGCTGTGAATTTGGGCTGTGGCATACCAGTTACCTTAATGTAAGGTTTTTATATTTGATTAAAATAAAGGTTATTTACCTTAACTGGTTTTGCCTTTCCTGTTTCTTATCATTGAGGGCAAAGTCATTCTTAAAACTTCAGTGGACATTCCAGTATCACACCAAAAAGCTGAATTACCTGAGCCAGTTATATAGACAGGCTCAGACAAATGTGAGTGTGATAACCATAAGACTAACTGTGTTTGTTTTATATATTACATAAACCATATTGCCCAATGAGAGTGTTTGTTTTTTTGCCCCTGCAGTGATACCTGCCACAGAACACAGGGTATAAACATCTTCACTTACAAACACCTTTTGGGCCACTGTGATGCACTGTATGGTTAAGGATATGGATTTATACTCCATATTGAGTTATGCGCTGTACACAATTTTGTATTTTCTTAAAGAAAATTAAATGAATCCTTTTAAAATGGAATTGCTTAGAATTTTATTTTACAAACTTTTAATTTACCAATTAAGTCTTCTGTTTTCCTCTATGTATTGATTATTTAAGTATTCTGAGAGCAGTCACAAAAATTAGATATTTAATAGTTACATACCTCACATTTTCCAAAACTTAGCTCGAGTCATGTTAATTATCAGTTATTTACAAAAGTTCTAATATATCCCTATTGCATATCTTCATTTGGTAGTAATCAGAAAATATTTAACCTAAATATACTGATTTTAACCAGTGAAAAAAAACAAAGCGATTCAGGTCACAGTCTGAGATTTTATTAAGAACAAGTGCAACTGATTGCAAAAAAAGATGATTCTTTATACTGTTAATCAAGCTATTGAAATAAAACAAATCTTCAATAATATTTTTTTCCCATGGCATATTTATGTAGTACTCAGAATAGTACTTTCATGAGTAGGAGGAGTACCCAACACTTTTTTCCTCCCTGCGACATTACCTTGGACATGCCTCAAAATTTAATTTTAATTATTAAAGGGATACTGTAGGCCCTAGAAGCATTTCAATTCATTGAATTGGTCATAGTATCTGGAGTTCCTACTGTCAGTGTTAAATTATTTTCATCACTTTAACAATAAATAAGGATCCATGACCACCCACAGCCCGGTCTCTGCTGGACATTTGGCTTCAGCAAAGATTAGACACATTCTTCTAGTCCAAGGGTACCAACGAAGTTTACCCCCAGATGTTGTAGAACAACATCTCAGATGATGAATTGCGTGAATATTGAAGCATATTGGAAGCTGTAGTTTCAAAACATCTGGGGATCTACATTTTGGGCACCCCTGTTCAAGCCATACCAATCCATACCAGCAATGGATGCTGCAAGAGGCTGATACTCTAAGCCAATCATAGCCTCCCATTGCTGCTCAGGTTAATGCCAGAACAGAGGGGATGGGTTGCTGGGGACTCTTGTTTAACACTAAAATATAAAAATTCTTATTGAGTTGATGATTGTGGCTTGAGTCCCTTGGATTTATCACTCAATTCAGTAATAAAACATTTTAAATAGGTTAATAATAAATGATGGTCACTGATTGCCCAGTGGTCTGGCTTCCACTGGAGGCAGGGCCGGATTAACATAGGGGCTGATGGAGCTGCAGCTCCAGGCCCAGGCCCATGGAATAGGCCCATTTAAAAAAAAAAAAAAATTTTTTTTTTACTACACACACTACTCTTGGGTTTGCCACCTGACTGGTATTTTACTGGCACAGCCGGTATTTGAGGCTGCCTGGCCATACCAGTATTGCAGTAATACCGGAAATACAAATGCACGTATTTTTCGCAGAATAAATGTAGATTACTCTGCAATACCAGCACCGGCCAGCAGGGGTCACTGTATGTGGAGAGAGGCAGGGATAGGAAGTTACAGCATATCCCTGCCTCTCTCTACTACTCACTGATCTGTGGGGGAGCAGCAACACAGCACAGAGTCCAGACAGCAGCTCTACAGCTCAGGTAAGTGAGGGATGGGGGGGGGGAAAGGCAGCAGGGAAACATGGGGACACTGAGACAATGGGGGAAACAGACACACTAGGGGACACCGACACTAGGGGACATATGGGGACACAGATACTAGGGGACATATGGGGACACAGACACTAGGGGACACATACACTAGGGGACACAGACACTAGGGGACATATGCGGACACTGAGACACATGGGGACATATGGTGACACTGAGACACTAGGGGACACACACTAGGGGACACTGAGACACTAGGACACATGGGGACACAGACACTGGGAGACCTGGGAACACAGACACTTGAGGACACTGGAAAACATGGGGACACTGGAAAACATGGGGACACTGGAAAACATGGAGACGCTGAGATACATGGGGACGCTGAGACACATGGGGACGCTGAGACACATGGGGACGCTGAGACACATTGGGACACTGTGAGACATAGGGACATTGGGAGACACTTAGACATTGGGACACGGAGACACTATGTCCCCATGTCTCCCAGTGTCCCCATGTCCCAGTGTCCCCTAGTCTCCCAGTGTCTGTGTTCCCATGTCTCTTTGTCCCTAGTGTCTTAGTGTCCCCAAATGTTTCAGTGTCCCCATGTCTCCCAGTGTCTGTGTCCCTAGTGTCTCAGTGTCCCCATTTCTCCCAGTTTCCCTAAATGTCTCAGTGTCCCCATATCTCCCAGTTTCCCCATGTCTCTCAGTGTCCCCATGTCTCTCGGGGACACACTGAGACATTGGGACACTGGGAGAAATGGAGACACTGGGAGACTAGGGGACTGGGAGACATGGGGACACTGACACTGTGATACATAGGGACACAGACACTGGGTGACTTGCGAGACTGAAACACTCGGAGCCAAGGAGACACTGGGAGCAATCCATCTATACAGCAGAATCCAACTGTGAGTAGTTTGTTGGTGATTTTACAGAATTTCTCTGATGTCACTCCTTGTGATTTACATCATGTGATGTCATGCATAACTAATTATACAAATGATTAAGGCTGGTATTTTTTTCCAAGAAAGGTGGCAACCTTAACTACTCTTCACATACTCTTGCTTAAAGGAGCACTATAGGGTCAGGAACACAATCATGTATTTCTGACCCTATTATGTTAAAAGCACCATCCTGGCCCCTCCTTGCCTCCCTAAATATAGTAAAATATTACTTGTATTCAAGACTGCAGCTGCTGGCTCTGCCTCTGAACTGACTGTCTGCTGACATCAGTGGCGTACATACCGGGGTCGCAGGGGTCGCGGCTGCGACCGGGCCCGGCCCACCAGGGGGCCCGGCCGCCCTGCGACCCAGGTATGTATGTCACTGGGCCAGCCTCTTCTCCTGGGGGGCCCAGGAGCCGGCCACCTCAGGGCCCCCCGAGGCTGGCCCTGCTGTCTCCCGGTAGGCCGGTCCTGCGGGCGCGCGAGGGAGCACTGTCTCCTGAGTGCTTCCTCTTCAGCTCCCTCGCGCGCCGCGTACTGATGCCGGAGCCGGAAGATGACGTCATCTTCCGGCTCCGGCATCAGTACGCGGCGCGCGAGGGAGCTGAAGAGGAAGCAACCAGGAGACAGTGCTCCCTCGCGCGCCCGCAGGACCGGCCAGCCGGGTGACAGCAGGGCCAGCAACACCACTGGACCCCAGGGAATCCCCTCAGCTCTCCCACAGGTAAGGAGGCTGGGGGGATTTAAAAAAAAATGTGTTAGTGTGTGTGAGTGTATGTTAGTGTGTGTTTGTTAGTGTGTGCTAGAGTGTGTGTGTGTGTGTGTTAGTGTTACACCAACCAAAAAAATTATGTTTTAATAAAATACCCCTTACTGTTGAACCCACTCAACTGAAAAGTAAAAAAAAAAGAGTAAATCAAAAACTTACCTGTACTCCTGCAACGAGGTCAAGTTCTCCTGACAGCCCTATTTTGTTCCGTTGTGGTCACTCCTACTCATGGGAGAGGTAGGGATTTCAGGGAGGACGGGCTGAGGGGAGGATTTGGGTATCACAGAGGGGAAGGAGGTGAGCCGCCAGTGGTTGTATGTCACCAGTATGCTATGTGTACTGACTACAGACTCCCAATATGCACAGAATGTTATGGGCTGGCCAATGACTGTTTAATGTCACTGCTGGAGTTTGAGTTAGACTTCTGGCAGCAGAGGGCTAAATGTCTGTAGGTGCAGCGTTTCATTAGAAAACACCACACATACAGATTCCAAGTCCCATGACCACTTCATGTCACCAAAGTGGTCATGGTCCTTGGAGTAACGCTTTCAATGTAATTCTTTACTATCAGGTTCATCAGTGTTCACCAGTGAAATATCCCAGTGTGCCAGTCCAAGCCCGGAGAACGCTGATATTGTAGGTCACCAGCCCATGAGGAAACCCGTGCAGTGCTTATTATTCCTATTATATCATTATGAACAACAACATAGGGGAGAGCTTTTTTATCCGTAGGATGGGCAACAAGGGGTTAACCCTTAGTTAAATCAATTTAGAGAAATTAGAACAAAATGTTTTCATTTCTCAAAATTTATTATATTATTATGCTTTATTTTTTTGGCCCCTGTCTGTCACTTTTCTCTCTTATCTCTCTAAGGCTTTTCCGCATTCCATTCCCTGTGTCGGTTTTAACCATTTACGAATCTTCTTGTATGTCTCTCCTGTCAGTATTTAACACAATTTTTAATGAACATAAAATAAAGAATTCATTTAAAACAGTATAAACAAATGCCAAATAAACAAATGCCAAATAAGCAGTATAAACAAATGCCAAATAAGCAGAATCACATGCCAAACAAATGCCAAATAAGCAGAATCACAGAATTTGAACCACACATTTTTTGTTAGTGTGTGTTAGTGTGTGTTAGAGTGTGTGTTATTGTTAGAGTGTGTGTGTATGTGTTAGTGTGTGTGTTAGTCTTAGAGTGTGTGTGTGTTAGAGTGTGTGTGTCTGTTACTGAGTATGTTTGTGTGCGTTTGTTAGTGAGTGTGTATGTGTGTCTGTCAGTGAGTGTGTGTGTGTGTCTTAAGCACTTACCTTTCTCCAGCGCCGGACTCCCTTGGCGCTGGGAATCTCTCCGCCCCGATCCGCCTCTCAGCTCCGAATGCGCATGCGTGGCAAGAGCCACGCGCGCATTCAAACCACCCATAGGAAAGCATTACTCAATGTTTTCCTATGGACGTTCAGCATCTTCTCACTGTGATTTTCACAGTGAGAATCGCAGAAAATCCTCTAGCGGCTTTCAATGAGACAACCACTAGAGGCTGGATTAACCCTCAGTGAAGTTTTCAGCTGCAGGGTTAAAACTAGAGACCTGGCACCCAGACCACTTCATTGAGCTGATGTGATCTGGGTGTCTGTAGTGGTCCTTTAAGTGTATGTGTTTATGAATGCACTGGCGTACATACCACGGTCACACAGGTCGCAGCCCTGCGACCCGGTGCCCGCCGCCATGTGTTGCGGCCCCAGCCCGCGCAGAGTAAACGCGCGCGCGCGCGGGGGGGGGGCCCACGGATCAGTTTTCGCACCGGGGCCCCATGGGTTGTGTGTACGCCACTGGCTGACATCATCAGAAGTGGTGGTCTGAGAAAATTACAATACTTCCCCATAGGATTGGCTGAGACTGTCTAGAACTAGGCAGATCAGAGGCAGAGCCAGCGCAAGTCCAACATAGCCCTGGCCAATCAGCATCTCCTCATAAAGATAAATTGAATCAATGTATCTCTATGAGGAAAGTTCAGTGTCTGCATGCAGAGGGTGGAGACACTGAGTGGCAGTGCTGCACACTAGGCAGTACTGCCCCAGGAAGCACCTCTAGCAGCCATCTAAGGGGCGGCCAGCCATCTCTGAAAAGACAGTGTTTACTGCAGAAAGCCTGAACGGAATCATTCTACTTACCAGAACAAATACAATAAGCTGTAGTTGTTCTGGTGACTATAGTGTCCTTTTAAGTTTGGAAGCTTAAGAGGGATGTATGGGAACAAAACTTGTGTGGACTGGCTGACAAAATTAGTTTAGGTAATGCAGACGTTGGTCTCTCTAACACAGTGGCATGTCCCCTTTCTTCTACACTCACTACATACACATTTTCTCTGTCTAAGGAATTTCTGCCTGCTAGTAAGAAGGTAAGGAGACAAGTGGACCAGCGAGTGCTAGGGGACAGTCCTTAGAAAGCATGGAGTGAGCGCATCATTAGACGTATTTATGTCAAGCTCAGGGTGCTGCCTGCATAGTATGCCCTTAGTTGGAAAGCCTGCATGATTGGCTGGCAGCCTGACATGCATTCATGCCAGGCTGACCTTCCAATTCTTTGGACAAACATGCCCCCTTTTTGGGCACGTTTACCCCTTTTGGCGGGTCCGGTCACGTGATTCGCGCCAGTGGCACACCCTTTTACCCCGCCCATTGACTTCCTGCTTTACTGGACACTGCTGTTAGGGGGTATGAATTTACTTGAAAGATGAAAGCATAAATTAGAGAGAAATTAGCATAGAGTATGTGTTTTCTTATAGCTGCATCCTATTAGTTTCCCTCCAGTACCATCTCCATCAGATACATGACGCTTGGGAGGTATGACTGTTTTAGTGTTTTTGGTCGATAAGATTCCGTAATTAGGCCCATCATAATTGTCAGCACCAGGCCCACTGTGCTCTTAATCCGGCCCTGACTGGAGGTATTGCAAAGACAGAGATAATACATTTCCTTTGTAATACCAGTTCATACCAGCCAATCAGCCAATCATCGCCTCCCATTGCTGTTCAAGTTAATGCTTCCTCATTAGCCAAAAGAAGCATAGAGGGGATGGGCTGCTGGGGACTCTCATTTAACATTACAAATTAAATTGAATTCTCACTTGTTTAAATAACCCTGTTCATGTTATTCTAAATCACAGTAACATAAATACTTGTTTGTACATATGTCTGTAACATGGATTATAGTGGCAGTCACAGTTACTTAGTTCATAGATGCACATGCATAGTGACTAGACTTGGAGAGTTGGTATTGGAAGAATTGCAATTTGGCAAAGTTTTTGCCGATTGGCGGTTCTAGTGAAAAAAAATAATGCTGAGCAAAACCATGAACTAGTCTCAAAGAAACCAGAATGCCCAATGTTAGGTTGCTTTAGGATTAGGGATAACTACTTCCCCGCTGATGGCACTAGCATCCATGGGGCAACTACCTGTAGGGGTCACTTTGATACCTACCCCATGTCCCCACTCACAATGTTGTGAGTGGGGGCATGTATGCTTAACAGTGAGCAGCCAGTTGCTGCACACTGTAATAAGAGACTAACAAATGGGCAGCTTGTGCAAGGCTTCGGGTTTGGGCTTTTAATTAAAAAACAAGGATGGACAGATCACGAACTGCCCTCATACCCCTCATTATGGCTTCAAATTTTAAAAAATAATGTTAGTCTTATTATGTTTTGTGCAAACAAAATTTTGATGACTATGCTATGATAATTCATATAAATGATTGTGAACGTTTGCAATTTGTATAATTCTAATCTAAAACCAATATAAATGAAATATATATATATAATAAAAATGTAAGTTGCTGCAGGGGTGGCATATTATCTCCATTGTGTCTGCTCCTTGCTTATATGGGGACTTAATTAACTGGAACAGCAGGGACGTAGTGTTCCCCTCATACAAAAAGAAATCCACCCATGGTCAGAGGCTGGGGACTATAATTAATAAAGTGTTGGGGAAACTAATGTTTCGTGCCCCATGGGCAGCCAGCAGAGGCGGCTCTAGACTTTATGAGGCCTTAGGCGAAACGCAAACATGAGGCCCCACTAACAAAAAAGTGTCACATATACACATTGACGCACTGTCTACCTGTGTATGTGCCTGAGAGTGTGTCTGACAGAGAGTATCCTTGTGTGTGCGAATGTATGTCTCTGTGAGCATGTTTGTGTTTTTGTCTGAGACCCTATGTGTATGGGGTAGCTGATGGTGAGAGGGAGCGGGGGGTGTGATGGTGAGAGGGAGTGGACGGTGATGGTGAAAGGGAGCGGGGGGTTGATGGTAATGTGAGAGGGAGCAGGGGGTGATAGTAATGTGAGAGTGAGAGGGGGTAATGTGAGAGTGAGGGGGTTAATGTGAGAGTGAGGGGGTTAATGTGAGAGTGAGGGGGTTAATGTGAGAGTGAGGGGGTTAATGTGAGAGTGAGAGGGGGTAATGTGAGAGTGAGGGGGGTTAATGTGAGAGTGAGAGGGGGTAATGTGAGAGTGAGAGGGGGTAATGTGAGAGTGAGAGGGGGTAATGTGAGAGTGAGAGGGGGGTAATGTGAGAGTGAGGTAATGTGAGAGTGAGGTAATGTGAGAGTGAGGTAATGTGAGAGTGAGAGGGGGGTAATGTGAGAGTGAGAGGGGGGTAATGTGAGAGTGAGAGGGGGGTAATGTGAGAGTGAGAGGGGGGTAATGTGAGAGTGAGAGGGGGTAATGTGAGAGTGAGAGGGGGTAATGTGAGAGTGAGAGGGGGTAATGTGAGAGTGAGAGGGGGTAATGAGAGAGTGGGGGGGTAATGTGAGAGTGGGGGGGTAATGTGAGAGTGGGGGGTAATGTGAGAGTGGGGGGTAATGTGAGAGTGGGGGGGCTAATGTGAGAGTGAGAGGGGGTAATGTGAGAGTGAGAAGGGGGCGATGTAAGAAGGAGGGGGTGATGGTGAGTGGGGGGAAGCTGAGGGTGGTGACGGAGGGTTATGCTGAGGGTGGTGATGCTGAGGGTGGTGGGGGGTGATGCTGAGGGTGGTGGGGGGTGATGCTGAGGGGGGTGACGGGGGTGATGCTGAGGGGTGGTGAAGCTGAGGGTAGGGTGAGGCTGAGGGTGGTGGGGGGTTATGGGGGATGGTGAGGCTGAGGGTGGTGGGGGGTGAGGCTGAGGGTGGTGGGGGGTGAGGCTGAGGGTGGTGGGGGTGAGGCTGAGGGTGGTGGGGGTGAGGCTGAGGGTGGGCAGGGGTGAAGCTGAGGGTGGGCAGGGGTGAAGCTGAGGGTGGGCAGGGGTGAAGCTGAGGGTGGGCAGGGGTGATGGTGGTGGGGGGTGATGGTGGTGGTGGTGGTGCGTGTAGCTGAGGGTGGTGGGGGTGAGGCTGAGGGTGGTGGGGGTGATGGTGGGGAGGGGTGATGGTGGTGGGGGGTGATGGTGGTGGGGGTTAAGCTGAGGGTGGTGGGGGGTGAGGCTGAGGGTGGTGATGGTGGGTGATGGTGGTGGGGAATGAGGCTGAGGTTGGTGGGGGGTGATGGTGACGGTGGTGGGGGGGTGAAGCTGATGGTGGTGGTGGGTGTAGCTGAGGGTGGTGGGGGTGAGGCTGAGGGTGGTGGGGGTGATGGTGGGGAGGGGTGATGGTGAGGGTGGTGGGGGTGATGGTGGTGGGTGGTGAGGCTGAGGGTGGTGGGGGGTGAGGCTGAGGGTGGGGAGATGGTGGTGGGGTGAGGCTGAGGGTGGTGGGGGTGATGGTGGTGGGGGGTGGTGGGGGGTGATGGTGGTGGGGGTTAAGCTGAGGGTGGTGGGGGGTGAGGCTGAGGGTGGTGATGGTGGGTGATGGTGGTGGGGAATGAGGCTGAGGTTGGTGGGGGTGATGGTGACGGTGGTGGGGGGGTGAAGCTGATGGTGGTGGTGGGTGTAGCTGAGGGTGGTGGGGTGATGGTGAGGGTGGTGGGGGTGATGGTGGTGAGGGTGGTGGGGGTGATGGTGGTGGGTGGTGAGGCTGAGGGTGGTGGGGGGTGATCCTGACGGTGGGGAGATGGTGGTGGGGGTGAGGCTGAGGGTGGGGTGATGGTGGTGGGGTGAGGCTGAGGGTGGTGGGGGTGATGGTGGTGGGGGGTTAAGCTGAGGGTTAAGCTGAGGGTGGTGGGGGGTGAGGCTGAGGGTGGTGATGGTGGGTGATGGTGGTGGGGAATGAGGCTGAGGTTGGTGGGGGGTGATGGTGACGGTGGTGGGGGGGTGAAGCTGAGGGTGCTGTGGGTGAGGCTGAGGGTGGTGGGGGGTGAGTCCGAGGGTGGGGAGATGGTGGTGGGGTGAGGCTGAGGGTGGGGTGATGGTGGTGGGGTGAGGCTGAGGGTGGTGGGGGTGATGGTGGTGGGGGGTGAAGCGGAGGGTGGTGCGGGGTGATGGTGGTGGTGGGGGGTGAGGCTGAGGGTGGTGGGGGTGATGGTGGTGGGTGGTGAAACTGAGGGTGGTGGGGGGTGATGGTGGTGGGGGGTGAGGCTGAGGGTGGTGGGGGGTGATGGTGAGGGTGGGGGGTGAGGCTGAGGGTGGTGGGGGGTGATGGTGAGGGTGGGGGGTGAGGCTGAGGATGGTGGGGGGTGATGGTGAGGGTGGGGGGTGAGGCTGAGGGTGGTGGGGTTGATGGTGGTGGGGGGTGAAGCTGAGGGTGGTGGGGGTGATGGTGATGGGGGTGAGGCTGAGGGTGGTGGGGGGTGATGGTGGTGGGGGTGAGGCTGAGGGTGGTGGGGGTGATGGTGGTGGGGGTTGAAGCTGAGGGTGATGGGGGTGATGGGGGGTGAAGCTGAGGGTGGTGGGGGTGATGGTGAGGGTGGGGGGTGAGGCTGAGGGTGGTGGGGTTGATGGTGGTGGGGGGTGACGCTGAGGGTGGTGGGGGTGAGGCTGAGGGTGGTGGGGGGTGATGGTGGTGGGGGGTGAAGCTAAAGGTGGTGGGGGTGAGGCTAAGGGTGGTGGTGGGTGGTGATGGTGGTCGGGGGTGAGCCTGAGTTTGGTGGGGGGTGATGGGGAGGGAGAGCCTACCTTTCCCTGGTGGTCCAGTGGGCTCCCTGGTGGTCCGGTGGCCCCTGCTCCCGGTCTGCAGCTCCACAGAGCTGCAGACCGTGTAATCTCGCGAGATTCAGAGCGTTGCCGTGGTAACCCGCGGCAACGCTCTGATTGGCCAATTCTCGCGAGTCACATGGTCTGCAGCTCTGCACACTGCGGAGCTGCAGACCAGTGTCTGCGGTGGCCGGCCTGGCAGCAAGGAGGGGCCTCGCACCTGGCGGCATAACGGGCAAGCCGCCGGGCCCCCTCCTGGTGTCAGGTCCTCGGTCACTGACCGAGGACCTGACACACTCTGCCAACAGGTGGTTTAGGCGGCCGCGAGGCCCCAGCCAGCGCGAGGCCTTAGGCGGCCGCCTAAACCGCCTAATTAGAGAGCCGCCTCTGGCAGCCAGTGGGGGCTCTAATATTGATAACTTATTTTTGAAGCATTTCAGCCAAATAGACATATCCCTGAATTACAAAGGTACTAGCCAAAATTAGCATTTTACAAATCAGAAAATGTTCAACCCCACACAAGTCTAATAGGGAGTAGTGATGTCACGAACATAAAATTTTCGGTTCGCGAACGGCGAACGCGAACTTCCGCAAATGTTCGCAAACGGGCGAACCGGGCAGGCGATTTTTAAAACCCACAGGGACTCTTTCTGGCCACAATAGTGATGGAAAAGATGCCCGCTTCACAGTGACAGACCAAACTCCCCGCTTAACGCACCGCAAACAACCGCAAACAGTCCATTGGCACAACCGCAAACTCCCCATTTGCACATGTTTTAGTGCAAACTAGTCTAACTACTAATATAGTTGAAACATGCTACTTTTATTCATGCCAGACAACCATGCAGGCCAGACTAACAAACATGCCAGGGCCAATCATAGTTAATTACCTCAGATAGTAACATGGCTCCCTCTATATACAGAGTAAACATGGCTCCCCTCTATATACAGAGTAACATGGCTCCCTTCTATATACAGTGTAAACATGGCTCCTCTCTATATACAGAGTAACATGGCTCCCTCTATATACTGTGTAAACATGGCTCCCTCTATATACAGAATAACATGGCTCCCTCTATATAAAGAGTAACATGGCTCCCTCTATATACAGAGTAACATGGCTTCCCTCTGTATACCGTGTAAACATGGCTCCCTCTATATACAGTGTAAACATGGCTCCTCTCTATATACAGAGTAACATGGCTTCCCTCTATATGCCGTGTAAACATGGCTCCCTCTATATGCAGAATAACATGGCTCCCTCTATATACAGAGTAACATGGCTTCCCTCTATATACCGTGTAAACATGGCTCCTCTCTATATACAGAGTAACATGGCTCCCTCTATATACAGTGTAAACATGGCTCATCTCTATATACAGAGTAACATGGCTCCCCTCTATATACAGAGTAACATCGCTTCCCTCTATATACCGTGTAAACATGGCTTCCCTCTATATACAGAGTAACATGGCTCCCTCTATATACAGAGTAACATGGCTTCCCTCTATATACCGTGTAAACATGGCTCCCTCTATATACAGAATAACATGGCTCCCTCTATATACAGAGTAACATGGCTCCCCTCTATATACAGTGTAACATGGCTCCCTCTATATACAGAATAACATGGCTCCCTCTATATACAGAGTAACATGACTCCCCTCTATATACAGTGTAAACATGGCTCCTCTCTATATACAGAGTAACATGGCTCCCCTCTATATACAGAGTAACCTGGCTCCCTTTATATACAGTGTAAACATGGCTCCTCTCTATATACAGAGTAACATGGCTCCCCTCTATATACAGAGTAACATGGCTCCCTCTATATACAGAGTAACATGGCTTCCCTCTATACCGTGTAAACATGGCTCCCTCTATATACAGAATAACATGGCTCCCTCTATATACAGAGCAACATGGCTCCCCTCTATATACAGTGTAAACATGGCTCCTCTCTATATACAGAGTAACATGGCTCCCTCTATATACAGTGTAAACATGGCTCCTCTCTATATACAGAGTAACATGGCTGCCCTCTATACAGGGGTGTACCTGGAGCATTTGGCACCCGGGGCGGATCCTTTATTTGGCACCCGCCCCCCCAACTTTGAAATGTAAAAAACAACTGCAATTTGTTTTAAATGTATGTGAATGCAGTGTGTGTATAGTGTATGAAGTGTATGCAGTGTGTATAGTGTGTGCAGTGTGTGTATAGAGTGTGCAGTGTGTGCATAGTGTGTGTGTATAGTGTGTGCATAGTGTATGCAGTGTGTGTATAGTGTGTGCAGTGTGTATAGTGTGTATGCAGTGTGTATAGTGCATGTAGTGTGTGCAGTGTGTGTATAGTGTGTGCAGTGTGTATAGTGTGTGCAGTGTGTATGCAGTGTGTGTAGTGTGTGTATATTGTGTGCAGTGTGAATGCAGTTTGTGTAGAGTGTGTGTATAGTGTGTGCATAGTGTATGCAGTGTGTGCATAGTGTGTACAGTGTGTGTATAGTGTGTACAGTGTGTGTGTTTATTGTGTGTATAGTGTGTGTGTATAGTGTGTGTATAGTGTGTGCAGTGTGTGTATAGTGTGTGCAGTGTGTGTATAGTGTGTATGCAGTGTGTGTATAGTGTGTAAGCAGTGTGTATAGTGTGTATATAGTGTGTATGCAGTGTGTGTATAGTGTGTATGCAGTGTGTGTATAGGGTGTATGCAGTGTGTGTATAGTGTGTGCAGTGTTTGTATAGTTAGTGCAGTGTGTGTATAGTGTATGCAGTGTGTGCAGTGTGATTGTAGTGTGTGTAGAGTGTGTATAGTGTATGCAGTGTGTGTGTAGAGTGTGTGCAGTGTGTGTATAGTGTGTGCAGTGTGTGCATAGTGTATGCAGTGTGTGTATAGTGTGTGTGTATAGTGTGTGCATAGTGTATGCAGTGTGTGTATAGTGTGTGTATAGTGTGTATGCAGTGTGTGTAGCGCATGTAGTGTGTGCAGTGTGTGTATAACTTGTGCAGTGTGTGTATAGTGTGTGCAGTGTGTATAGCGTGTGCAGTGTGTGTAGTGTGTGTATATTGCATGTAGTGTGTATGCAGTGTGTGTAGTGTGTGTATAGTGTGTGCATAGTGTATGCAGTGTGTGCATAGTGTGTACAGTGTGTGTATAGTGTGTGCAGTGTGTGCATAGTGTGTGTGCAGTGTTTGCAGTATGTGTAGAGTGTATGCAGTGTCTGTAGAGTGTGTATAGTGTGTGTAGAGTGTATGCAGTGTGTCTAGAGTGTATGCAGTGTGTGTGCAGTGTATGCATTGTGTGTGCAGTGTATGCAGTGTGTGTGTAGTGTTTGCAGTGTGTGCAGTGTATGCAGTGTCTGTAGAGTGTGTATAGTGTGTGTAGAGTGTATGCAGTGTGTGTAGAGTGTGTACTGTGTATGCAGTGTGTGTGCAGTGTATGCAGTGTGTGTAGAGTGTATGCAGTGTGTATGCAGTGTGTATGCAGTGTGTATGCAGTGTATGTAGAGTGTGTGTAGAGTGTATGCAGTGTGTGTAGAGTGTATGCAGTGTATGCAGTGTGTGTAGAGTGTGTGTAGAGTGTGTGTAGAGTGTATGCAGATGCAGTGTGTATGTTGTGTGGAAAAAGTGCTGCCACTTACCTGTCCCTCCCGTCCTCCTCGACTGCTGGTCCGGTGGCACAGCATCACTGGGCAGTTTAGAGGGGCCCAGTATTCTCCATGCTCGTTAATAAGACTATCTACCCGGGTTTCCCATCCAGCAGCAGCAGGGTCCTCTGTTCTCGCGATCCGCAAGAGCGTTGCTATGGCAGCGTTCTCGCGATTCGCGAGAGCGTTGCTATGGCAACCCACGGCAACGCTCTCGCGGAACGCGAGAACAGAGGACCCTGCTGCTGCTGGATGGGAAACTCGGGTAGATAGTCTTATTAGCGGCCGGTCCCTTTACACAAGACTCAGGGCGGCATTTCGCCACCCCTGCGAAAGTTCGCCCCGGGCACCCCCCTAGTGAGTGGTACCTGGGGCGGACCGCCCCCGTCGCCCCCCCCCTTAGTACGCCACTGCCTCTATATATATACAGAGTAACATGGCTCCCTCTATATACAGAGTAACATGGCTTCCCTCTATATGCCGTGTAAACATGGCTCCCTCTATATGCAGAATAACATGGCTCCCTCTATATACAGAGTAACATGGCTTCCCTCTATATACCGTGTAAACATGGCTCCTCTCTATATACAGAGTAACATGGCTCCCTCTATATACAGTGTAAACATGGCTCATCTCTATATACAGAGTAACATGGCTCCCCTCTATATACAGAGTAACATGGCTTCCCTCTATATACCGTGTAAACATGGCTTCCCTCTATATACAGAGTAACATGGCTCCCTCTATATACAGAGTAACATGGCTTCCCTCTATATACCGTGTAAACATGGCTCCCTCTATATACAGAATAACATGGCTCCCTCTATATACAGAGTAACATGGCTCCCCTCTATATACAGTGTAACATGGCTCCCTCTATATACAGAATAACATGGCTCCCTCTATATACAGAGTAACATGACTCCCCTCTATATACAGTGTAAACATGGCTCCTCTCTATATACAGAGTAACATGGCTCCCCTCTATATACAGAGTAACCTGGCTCCCTTTATATACAGTGTAAACATGGCTCCTCTCTATATACAGAGTAACATGGCTCCCCTCTATATACAGAGTAACATGGCTCCCTCTATATACAGAGTAACATGGCTTCCCTCTATACCGTGTAAACATGGCTCCCTCTATATACAGAATAACATGGCTCCCTCTATATACAGAGCAACATGGCTCCCCTCTATATACAGTGTAAACATGGCTCCTCTCTATATACAGAGTAACATGGCTCCCTCTATATACAGTGTAAACATGGCTCCTCTCTATATACAGAGTAACATGGCTGCCCTCTATACAGGGGTGTACCTGGAGCATTTGGCACCCGGGGCGGATCCTTTATTTGGCACCCGCCCCCCCAACTTTGAAATGTAAAAAACAACTGCAATTTGTTTTAAATGTATGTGAATGCAGTGTGTGTATAGTGTATGAAGTGTATGCAGTGTGTATAGTGTGTGCAGTGTGTGTATAGAGTGTGCAGTGTGTGCATAGTGTGTGTGTATAGTGTGTGCATAGTGTATGCAGTGTGTGTATAGTGTGTGCAGTGTGTATAGTGTGTATGCAGTGTGTATAGTGCATGTAGTGTGTGCAGTGTGTGTATAGTGTGTGCAGTGTGTATAGTGTGTGCAGTGTGTATGCAGTGTGTGTAGTGTGTGTATATTGTGTGCAGTGTGAATGCAGTTTGTGTAGTGTGTGTGTATAGTGTGTGCATAGTGTATGCAGTGTGTGCATAGTGTGTACAGTGTGTGTATAGTGTGTACAGTGTGTGTGTTTATTGTGTGTATAGTGTATGTGTATAGTGTGTGTATAGTGTGTGCAGTGTGTGTATAGTGTGTGCAGTGTGTGTATAGTGTGTATGCAGTGTGTGTATAGTGTGTAAGCAGTGTGTATAGTGTGTATATAGTGTGTATGCAGTGTGTGTATAGTGTGTATGCAGTGTGTGTATAGGGTGTATGCAGTGTGTGTATAGTGTGTGCAGTGTTTGTATAGTTAGTGCAGTGTGTGTATAGTGTATGCAGTGTGTGCAGTGTGATTGTAGTGTGTGTAGAGTGTGTATAGTGTATGCAGTGTGTGTGTAGAGTGTGTGCAGTGTGTGCAGTGTGTGTATAGTGTGTGCAGTGTGTGCATAGTGTATGCAGTGTGTGTATAGTGTGTGTGTATAGTGTGTGCATAGTGTATGCAGTGTGTGTATAGTGTGTGTATAGTGTGTATGCAGTGTGTGTAGCGCATGTAGTGTGTGCAGTGTGTGTATAGTTTGTGCAGTGTGTGTATAGTGTGTGCAGTGTGTATAGCGTGTGCAGTGTGTGTAGTGTGTGTATATTGCATGTAGTGTGTATGCAGTGTGTGTAGTGTGTGTATAGTGTGTGCATAGTGTATGCAGTGTGTGCATAGTGTGTACAGTGTGTGTATAGTGTGTGCAGTGTGTGCATAGTGTGTGTGCAGTGTTTGCAGTATGTGTAGAGTGTATGCAGTGTCTGTAGAGTGTGTATAGTGTGTGTAGAGTGTATGCAGTGTGTCTAGAGTGTATGCAGTGTGTGTGCAGTGTATGCATTGTGTGTGCAGTGTATGCAGTGTGTGTGTAGTGTTTGCAGTGTGTGCAGTGTATGCAGTGTCTGTAGAGTGTGTATAGTGTGTGTAGAGTGTATGCAGTGTGTGTAGAGTGTGTACTGTGTATGCAGTGTGTGTGCAGTGTATGCAGTGTGTGTGCAGTGTATGCAGTGTGTGTAGAGTGTATGCAGTGTGTATGCAGTGTGTATGCAGTGTATGTAGAGTGTGTGTAGAGTGTATGCAGTGTGTAGAGTGTATGCAGTGTATGCAGTGTGTGTAGAGTGTGTGTAGAGTGTATGCAGATGCAGTGTGTATGTTGTGTGGAAAAAGTGCTGCCACTTACCTGTCCCTCCCGTCCTCCTCGACTGCTGGTCCGGTGGCACAGCATCACTGGGCAGTTTAGAGGGGCCCAGTATTCTCCATGCTCGTTAATAAGACTATCTACCCGGGTTTCCCATCCAGCAGCAGCAGGGTCCTCTGTTCTCGCGATCCGCAAGAGCGTTGCTATGGCAGCGTTCTCGCGATTCGCGAGAGCGTTGCTATGGCAACCCACGGCAACGCTCTCGCGGAACGCGAGAACAGAGGACCCTGCTGCTGCTGGATGGGAAACTCGGGTAGATAGTCTTATTAGCGGCCGGTCCCTTTACACAAGACTCAGGGCGGCATTTCGCCACCCCTGCGAAAGTTCGCCCCGGGCACCCCCCTAGTGAGTGGTACCTGGGGCGGACCGCCCCCGTCGCCCCCCCCTTAGTACGCCACTGCCTCTATATATATACAGAGTAACATGGCTCCCTCTATATACAGAGTAACATGGCTTCCCTCTATATACCGTGTAAACATGGCTCCCTCTATATACAGAATAACATGGCTCCCTCTATATACAGTGTAACATGGCTCCCCTCTATATACAGTGTAACATGGCTCCCTCTATATACAGAGAAACATGGCTCCCTCTATATACAGTGTAAAAATTGCTCCTCTCTATATACAGAGCAACATGGCTTCCCTCTATATACCGTGTAAACATGGCTCCCTCTATATACAGAATAACATGGCTCCCTCTATATACAGAGTAACATGGCTCCCTCTATATACAGTGTAAACATGGCTCCTCTCTATATGCAGAGTAACATGGCTCCCTCTATATACAGTGTAAACATGGCTCCTCTCTATATTCAGAGTAAAATGGCTCCCCTCTATATACAGAGTAACATGGCTCCCTCTATATACAGTGTAAACATGGCTCCCTCTATATACAGTGTAACATGGCTCCTGAGCTGGGGGCCCTATAAAAGAATAATGGGGGGGGGGGACCTGGCTCCCTCTATATACAGTGTAAACATGGCTCCTCTCTATATACAGAGTAACATGTCTCCCTCTATATACAGTGTAAACATGGCTCCTCTCTATATCCAGAGTAAAATGGCTCCCCTCTATATACACCTGAGCTGCGGGTGGGGTCCCTAAACAACAATAAGGGGGGGGGCTACTGTCCCTCCGGGCCCCACCCCTGAGTGGTGGGTGGGGGCCCTAAATGAAAATCCCCCCCTCCCCCATCAAATGTGACTAGGGGTCCCCAAGCCCCTAGTCACACACCCACATAAAAAAGCCCCTACCTACCCCCCTCACCCTAAAAAATAGTGAGGGGGGAATAAAATTACTACCCTGTAAAGTAAAATTCAACTTACTATTCAACGTCTTCTTTTTTCTAAAATCTTCATTTTTCAGCGCCAAAAAAGGGCAAATAAAAAGCCATCATACCCGTCGAACTTAAAAATAAAATAAAAAACCAGAGCGCAAAAGAAAATGTAATCCATCTTCACCCATGGAGGGCTCCGCGCAGACTAGGGTATTAACATAAACCCTATTGTTACAATTGTTACTTGAAAAGCATGAGGATTGCCATTGGGGTACCGCATGCTCATTTGTTATACCTCCATGCACTACAAAAATAAAGAATTTAAAATAAAAATAAAATAAATAAATAAATAAATAAATAATAAAAAAAATAAATAAAAAAAAAATGTATGCTGCTTCCAAATGAATCTAAAATGGATGCTGTCCAGGAGGTGGGAGGGTCTGCTAGGGAGGGTGTGCTGCTGATTGGCTGGAATGTGTCTGCTGACTGTGAGGTACAGGGTCAAAGTTTACTCAATGATGACGAATAGGGGGCGGATCGAACCGCGCTGATCGAACCGCGAACACGCTATGTTCACCGGGAACTATTTGCCGGCGAACCGTTTGGTACATCACTAATAGGGAGTATTCAAAGCTTTGTTCTTTTACAAAGCTTATGTACACTAGACTTCCTTACCCTTGATTAGCAGATACTTTGGCTCTGCTTTTTGTGTCAATGTATCTAAATACTAAATTTTTAGTTTTGTTACACTTTTTTACCAATTGCCCGTTGACCTCTTATGTATTTAGCTGCAACAATTCCCACTGTTCCAGCTTATGAGGCTATAAGACAGTGTGATATATTTAGATAAATGTAGTTAAACGAATTAGAGAACTCTGCCATGACCTTGAATTCTAAACGTGATCCTGTCTTCGAACATGCTATAAATTGCGATTCTTATTTAGCATTGGCCTGACTTTTGTCCTCTTCCTCAGTTTCACCTTGGCATAAACCTGTATGCATACATCTACTATATGCAAGCTCCCATGGTGCTACTTCACATGCCATCATTGCAGGTAAGCCTCTTGCATACATAATACCTCTAACATAATACATTAGTTAGAAATTATGGATATGGAATTTTGTCACTCCACAATAAATGTTCAAGACTGTGATTCATTTATTTTTTTTATTTTTAATTATACCCATGATTTATTAAATTGACATTCACAATTATCTTTCTGTCATGCACCAACAGAGAATTTTAGACGTTTGTACGTATATGTCAGCAAGTTCCCTAGCTACATATTTGATTATTTTATGGGACTAAGATATGAATGATCAGAAGACATCTGGTCTAATCTTCAATCATACCTATATATCAAGCAGTCTTAGCTCAACATTATACCCCTAAGGCACAATGTAAGTGATGAAGGGATGGAACTTCATTTTGTCATAGTCTTTTCAAATATCAGTTTTTATTAAAGAAAACATTTTACTCAATCACAGGTGCTCAAAGACGGGTTGAGTGACACCGTGATCTGCTCTCTTTTAAAATCTACTCCCATGGTATTTTCTATACACTTTTATAAATGAACCTGAATTTGTCTTGTTCTGTGATAACCCCCTATCTCAGCATCTTGAAAACTGCTGCGTTTTTAAATGGGCTTTTCATAATTAAAAGATAATTTAAGAGAGAAACAGCCATCACTTATGCAAGCTGATGCAGATATTAAGCGACTGTCTATTCTTTGTGATACTGTTTAGAGTTTGAACTCATGGTTTCAACAAAATCCTCTCTGTTGAGAATACTAAACAGTGCTTTGTTCAAACTCAATGAATGTGAAATGTTAAGTTTTCATTTCAAA